>NC_025888.1:205972-216883 GCF_000755165.1 Leishmania panamensis | reverse complement strand
ACCCACACACATACATCGGCTGGATTCACGTCATTGCCTTCTTCAATATGAGCACGATCCTCGCATGACGAGAAAGTGAAGCTCAGCAAAAGAGAAGCGCCAAACGCGTTGGTGCACAGAGACGACCCGTGTGCGGATTGTGTTGGCGCTGCGGAGACATGAGAAGGGCAGTGGGAGGCGAAAAGCAAGGAGGGGGGGGGACGAGGGCCTGCCGACCGTTTGACTGGGGACGGGGGGTGGCATGAGTGAGAGAGAAAAGCAAAACAGAAAGCGAAAATATAAGAAGCAGTAGACGGATCAGAGCGCTCCGAAGGGGAGAGGGAGCTCAGTTGCAGAGGTGATACAACGAGGCTCTAGCCCCGATCCACAGACACACGCACAGCGAGAGAGGCAGATAACGCTGGCGCCTGTTGATGACTGCTGTCAAGGCTTGCACTGGAGCAGGGGTGGGCATGGTGCGGCGACGCGGTGTCTGCACCACCGCCGACACGCTCCTCGCCTTTTTCCTTCGCTACGTCTCTTTCGGCTCTGCAGAGAGGTGCGGCGTCGCGAAGGGTTCGAACTCCACAGCCACCCGCGTTTCCGCTCCACTGCCCTCGCAGGTGACGTGCACGAACCCCGTGTAGGCCGTGCTGTTGCGCGCCGGCTCCATCTCCACGTTCTTCATCGCATTCAGTGCGCGCAAAGTTGTCTCGCCATGCGCTACGAGCACCACCGTTTTACCATCCAGCTCTGAGACGGTCAGCAGCTTCTTTGAAGCTTGTATGCACCGCCCTGGGAAGCTCGGATCGACAAGCTTCTTGTCCTTTACTGTGAAGATCGGAGCGGGGTGCAGGGGGAACGGATTATGCAGCTGCACGTGCTGCGAGGTGCTGTCGCGGTGGAACGCTGCGTCGTTGTACACGGGTTCTGGACAGTGGAAGTGACCGTCGTTCGGCTCCACGACCGACGGGTTATTGAGCATGTCTAAGTGCATCCAGTACGGGCCTTCCATGATGGCAGGCTCAAGGTACACAGGGATTGTGTTCACCTTCGCGCTCGCTGCCGCCGCGCGGAGGACGCCGGCCACGATTCCATCAGAGGTCTGCACGCACCGCAGAAGAGGGGAGCTGAGAATGACGACATCGACGGGATCGATGTGGTAGTGGTTGACCAGGTACTCGCCCAGTTTTCTCGCCAGGACGAAGCCGTCTTCAGTGATTGGCGAGTCGTGCGGGCGGCTGTAGGATTTGGCGAACTCGCGGTCCGTGAGATCCAGCCGCTCGCTGTGGCGGACAATGAATATGTGCGCTGGAGGCATGGTGCGCAGTTGTGGAGGCTGAAAGCGGTGAGGCAAGGCGAGGCCCGTAGCAGCGGCAGAAACTGAAGAAGAGACAAACGGAAGCAAGAACACGTCAGTGAAATTGTGCGGCTGTGCGTGTGCGTATTGTGTCGTGGCAGCATGACGCATTCGCACCATCCATGACAAGAGAGAGAGAGAGGAGGGGGTGCAGGACCAAATGCCCGTGCCCCTCCCCCTTCCAGCCAGAGCGCAGCCCAGGTTGGGAGCATTGTGATCCATGCCGCCGCCAGCAATGCGGAGGGAGCGCGAGAAACGAGTATAGTCCACCACACTATTGTGTATCGTTTTGTTTGTTTTCCTTTTATTGGCTTGGAAGTTTTAGAGGGCAGAAGGGAGGGGAGGGGAGGGGGGAGGAAAACGCTGCCACAACGGCATCGGCATAGCGTCTTCGCCTCTCTCTCCACGCTCCTCTCGCCCTCCCTCCCGCGTGCACGTCTATCGCTGGCTGGTACAGTGGTGTACCATGGAGGGGAGAGTGATGGAGCCGCCCATCGATATGCGTGGCAGTTGAGAGCCCGGTGCCTATGGTGGAGAAACGCACGCACATACACCCGCAAACACACGTACGCGCAGGCGCCCGTCGGCCAGCAGGGCTGTCACAATTGCAGTGCCACGATGCCTGTGGTTCTTCGGGTCTCTCTTTCGCCTCTCGAGGTTTCCGCTCAGAGACTCCGCACAAAGGCGCCCATCATCTCCCACAGCTGCGCGTCAAAGCCCAGGTTGATGTCGATGCACAGACGGCGGCGGCGCAGGTGAGACAGAACGGTGTCGACGAGGCGCCGCGCGATGTTGCCTTGCCGACTACGTTGCTGCTGCTGCTGCTCTGCTGTAATGGTGTCCGTGCCTGCAGTGATGAGGGGGTAGCAGCCGCGGTACCACCACATCCATTCCTGCAGTAAGAAGGCGGCCACAAAGGCAACGGAGCGTGACTTGCCGGCCTGGCAGTGCACAGCCACACAGGGAAAGACGATCGCCTCGGCAGCGCCAGCACTCTTTTCTTCACACCTGCCCACATCGCCGGCGATGTCCACCACCACAGCACGGCCATCGCTCGCAGGTGCATTGTTGCGGACGACCTGCCGCTGCTGCCCTTGCAGCCACGCGCGTCCCTGCGGGTGCTCCTCAAGTGCCAGAGCAGCGTGCATGATCAGAGTTGTCATGGGAGTGTAGTGCTGCATGCGAGTTCCAGGGGAGTCGAGAATTGGGAGAATGAGGCGCCAGTAGCGAAGTTCCGCCGTCGCCTTCCCTGAGCAGCGGCAGTGTGCCGTTTCAGCAGCAGTCTCGGCGACCTCTTCCCTTTTCAACGCAGCGCCCGCCGGTGTGTACACCGATGCCTCCTCCGTCAACACCCACTGCATTGCTCTCACAAACACACGCCAGTCCGCTGGTGTGCAGCCGGACGGAACATTGGCCGCTGTTGCCCTGTCCGGTAACGCACTCCGCGAGGGGGAGGAGAGCGGCGAGTCTGGGCAGAGCCACCTGGCAACTGTGCTGACCCCCGAGGATATGGCGCTTGAGGAAGCGCCGGTTCTAGGGCCTGCGTGGTGATAGTCCTCGCTTTCTCGTGACCCCATAACTTCGGCGCGTCTGACGCCAGCTGCAACTGTCAGATCTGCTGCCTCCGTCGCCACCACCGCACACACGCGCTTGTACACCTCGTTGAGGGACATGTGCGACACCACAACGTCCTCGTCGGGGCGCTGCCCGCTGTGAGTGGCGAGCGGCCGTTTTGACGGCTGCTGCAGCAGCCTGGCTGGAGCAGGGACCGCTTTTCCTGTGGAGAGGCGAGAGCGCCGCGTGCCTTCGCGGCGCCACGTCACGCGCAGCTCTAGTCGTGGTGTAACGATTCCCTTCAGTGGACAGGCGCGCACCAGTAGCACGAGACGTTGCCGCGACCGAGAGCCTGGGCACAATGAGGACTCGTACGTACTGGTCGACGCATCACTAAGACGCCGTGCTAGTTCAAGCACGTTGATGCCAATGTCGCTCCACGACCCGAGATAGACGCCAGGCATCATCTCATTGGGCCTAAAGCTGCGTGGCAGTGGGACAGGAAGGCAGGGAGGCAGTGTGGCGAGATACTCCATCGTCGAGGTGGATGTGGAGGGCGTTGCCACCATTCGAGCAGTTGTATGCAATGCCGCATCGCCGTTGCTTGCACAGAGCATCAGATGGGGCTGTGAGCCGGCGCGCTGCTGTTGCTCATCTTCTCGTGCGACCATTGCTGCTGTAGTCGTGGATGACACTGGGTGCCATCTGTCGTCTTTTCGTTTCCCTTCCGCCCAGGCATGCAGGAAGGCCTCGAGGGAGGCGACCAGGCGTTCCTCTCGCTCAGCCAAGTTAAATGCTGATGCTGCGTGCGCGTTGTAGTTAGTGCTGGCATCAGTGGACTCCATGGCTGCCGACGGTGGCGGGGCTGCTAATGATTCTTGACGCACTGTAGCGCAGACGAGTGGGGTCGGGGACGTCCAAAAATGAGGCTAGGCTATACACCCCTCTCCCCTCATGGCGCATGGCCCTCGTTGTGTGAAGGCTATTCCGAAACAGATCGAAGGGGAGGGGGGACCTCCTGACCTGACACGCACGGCAGCTCTCTGCTGTCGTCTTTAACTCAGCAATCTGCAATAGCAAGACATACGTCTTCTACCTATACACTCCTTTGCTGGCCGCCATGCAGCAGAGCACTGACATCACGCCAAGATACGGACACACGGAAAGAGGGAGAGAGGAGGACGTGGGCGGTAGACAGTGAAGGGGGTGGGGGCGAGGAAAGCCGCTCACAAGATGTGAGCCACAAGGACAACAGCAAAGAGGCTCCTCTGAGCGTTCCTGCGTGTGTGTGTGGGGGAGAGGAGGGGAGGGGAGGGGAGGGGAGGGGAGGGGGGAGCGACCAGAGCATGACGGGAGCCGCTGCGGTGCGGAGAGGAAAACAAAAAAAGGGACGAGTCTCGACGTCGTTGGTCGATTTGACAGAGCACAGATGCAGCACCAAACGCAACTGCTAGCCGCACCGAGTCTTCTCCCCTCTTCTTCCTCCGACGCGCCCTGCCGAGATTACGGCATACTCTCTGAACTCGACGATGAGAGGACACCGCTGCCCCCCCTCACTCACTCACTTACCCCCCACCCACACACCCACTCACACACACACTTACTCACACCCCCAGAGCGGTTCAAGTCTCCCCTTTTTAGTTTGCCTGCCCCGCTCAGTGCGGATGCGGCATTCCCTAGCCACATATCCGCATTCCCTCTCCACGCATACACCTCGGAGTCGTCGTGCACAGGGGCCTGAAATGGAAAGAACGGCAGGAGGAAAGGGAGGAGGCGGGAAGAGAGAGAGAGGGGGAGAGAGGCTCGTTCAGTGAGATTGGCGTTCTCCTTGAGGTGTGTCATACACACATACGCCTCCCCCCTCCCCCCACCCCAGGCATCTCATCGATAACAACAAGAACCATAGGAAGTCAGCAGCTGATGATGGTGTTCAAGAGGATAGAGAGGGAAAACACAAAGAGTGGGGGCTTACGGGAGAGAGGGACTCAGTAATGCAACGCACAAGAAGAGAACAGCCAAGAGAAAGGAGAACGACACGGTTAGCACAGAGGCGCATAATTTATATCGAACAGAGCGCCACACGCACACACACCCGCTTCGATCTTCTCTCCCCCTTTTCCCCTCTTGTGCGCTTGTATCGTGCGCACACGGACGCCTCGTCCAGAATTTCAGCGCGAGCGCGCGCGTGCCCCCCCCTCCCCCCTCCTCCTCTCCCGCTTGCAGTCTGTTCTCTTCCAGTTCCTCTCTCTTTGTATGGGATGCCACGACGACAACAGCGAACCCGTGGCTGCGTGTGTGACCATAAAACGAAAAGGAGAAGACGAGCAAGAAAAGAAAAGGCTACTGTACATATATGGTATACATCGAGCACACACCGGCCCACACACACGCACGCCCCACGAGGGACACAGACCGCAGATAGGGGGACACACTCCGTGTGCTGCGTGTCTGTGTCGGTGTACGCTGCGTATGGATTTTACCGAGAAACTGACTTTGGAGGGCGAGGGGGAGAGGGCAGGAAGAGTGTGGAGGGGATGGGCAGAGAGGGAGGACAACAGCCAAAGAAAGAGATGATGATGATGATGATAATGAATGCGGGATTGTAGACACACGCATGCCCCTACGCGGCTAGACAAGCCGGCCTCGTCGTTGCCAAGTTGAAGGGCCACCACTTTCCTACCCGACCGCACACCTATGCGCACATCTGTTTACATCAGTCGCTGACCGCTGCTGCTGCTGCCGCGATGCAATCGATTCTCACATGGACCGACCGACCGACAGGGCGCGACACACACACGTACATACACACCCACACACATAATGAGTAAGAAGCATGAGGAAGAAGTGGACGGGGGGGGGGAGGTGAAGAGAAAGCCGCTGTAGTGAGTGCGAGAGAAGACGGCGAGGGAGCGAGAGGGATGAGCGCGTCTGCGGGCGATGACGGTGGGCGAGTAGATGAAGAGGCGGATGAAAAGAAAAAACCCCACTCGGCTGCTTCGCTGATAGGAAGGGGGGGGGATGGTGAAAAGGGTGCGTCTCACCTCCATCAGCGCTTGCATTACTCCCCGCTCTTTTTCTCCTGCTCTCCACAAATCGCTTCACTTCAAGCCACCGTGTCCTTCTCCGTAGCGGTATATCCCGTACACTCTCACAACCATCCCCCACGCGCTCCCACACATCTCATCTTCTCGTGGAAGAGTGGGGGCGGGGGGCCGAGGGGGGGGTGGGCCAAAATGAACACGCGCGCAAGTAGCGCGGAATTAGGAAGTGAGTAAGGAAAAAGAGAGCGCGTAGGGTTAGTCAGGCAATGCACACTAAATCTTGTGCAGCCTGACCGTGGTGGCAGTGTTGGGGAGGGGGGGGGGACCAGCGCCTTTCCCAAGATACAGGGAGGGAGGGTGGTAGTAAGGTTGCCCATTTCAGTACACCCTCGACCGACTCGCTTTGGCTGAGTCGTCGGCGGCCGGAGGTGTGGGTCTGCTGTGGCGGTTGCTGCTGTCTGCGGCGGCAACAACCGCCGCTACTGCCGGAGGCGCCGGGCAACGCAGCTTTGTCTGCACGCTGGCCTCCCGATCCTTTCGGTTCTCAATTGCCTTCACCGCGTTGTCATCGTCATCCTGCTGCTCCTTGATGAGAGGGGCCCCGTGTAGCGTGTCGTTGTAGATCTCTAGCTCTAAATCTGCGCGGCCAAACCCTGTGTGCACCATCATCTCTTGCGACTCCAGGTTGCAGTAGCGGTACTTTCCGGGCTCCTTACCGGCAGCCCGCGCTCTCGACTGCATGTCATGGCTTGTCAACAGCAGCAAGGGAGTGTATGCTGCCCTGGTTCCCCCGCGGCGCGCTTTATGCTCCATCTGCAGCTCACCCAGCTGACGGTGCCGCTGCTGCTGTTGTGCGTCCCACTCGCGCGTGAAGCAGTACCCACCCTGGTAGGAGGTGACGATAGGTGAGTAGTGGTCGCGGCGGTAGTGACGACAACTGCCACTGCTACTGCTAGTATACGTGTTGTTGTGCTGCCGTGCAGACGATGCCCTTTGAGCGTGCTGCTGGCGCGACGATGCAGGCGAACGGCGAGGGTGCGTGCGGGACAATGAGGCTGAAGATGACAGCAGTGGTGGGAGGCGTGCGGCGCGGTCTGCAGTAGTCGCGGCCGCTAGCCCCTGGTGCTTCTGCCACAAGACAAGGTGAGGTGGGGCGCTGTACCCCAAACTGCTGCACGGGACGAATGGCCACATCGGCTTTCTGCGCCTCCCGACACCACCGCTGCTGTCGTTCCTCGACTGCCGGCTGGGGTGGCACTTTGGGCAAACACCGGCAGCGCACATCCACCGGCTTGCACCAACGTAGTGAGGGGTCGGTGAGTCTGTCTTGCCGACGTCGCCCTCGCCACCCGCCCCTTGCCAGGTTTGCGGTCGTTCCTGGCACTCTTCTCGCGACGTGTTCAGCAGGTGCTGCGATGTTTGGCAGGCCACGTCGTAGCAGCTGATGTACTCTGTGCTATCATCTACCTCTTCATGGACGTTGGGGTACCCATCCCGGTAGTCTTCACTGCTGCCTTCGTGCGCCATGGGGCGATAGGGACGGATCTGCTCCAGCCCCACAAAGCTCGCTGGCACCTGCAGGTGATCCTGCGGCATGCAACTCTCGTCGGCGTCGCCACCTCCCGTAGCTTCGGCTTCTGCGGCATGCTGCTCCTCGCCGCTGTATTTGCTGCCGTTCATCTCGTTGATCTGATCCTTGTCGTCCTCCTCTTCCACCTTGTGTAGGTGCAGCCAACGCACCGGATCGACCTCGTCCACCTTGCTCCTGCGGCGGTCACCTGCACCCAATGCCGTGCTCGTCGCCGCCACCTTAGGGGCCGTTCGCCCTGCCAGCGACGGATGGCTGCCGTACTCCTCCCCACCGTCGTTGGTGCTCGTGTAGGATGAGTGCCAAGAGGCGTGGGAGTAGCGACGTTTTGCGGCAGCCTTGCCTACCGGCACGCGAGGCGGTAGGGTGGCACCGGCGGTGCAGTTCTCCTGTGGCGCCCCAGGCGAGTAGGAAGATGCCTTGTCTGAGGAGCGGCGACTGGCGCGTCGGGGTCGCAGCAGGTCGGCGCTATCCTCTGCTGCCCTTATGTGAAGAGTCTGTCTGGCGGTCAACAGTTTTTCTGCTGGGAAAAGTCTGTCGGAGGGGTGCTCGAGGAGGGAGGCGCATATACTGCGCCGCGAGTTTGTCCGCGATCGATCAGCAGAGGAGCGCGAGAGGCTGTACGAGCCTACCGTCTTAAGCACGCTCGGTTGCTGATCGGCGTCCGTGTACCATGGGGCCTCAGACTCCACGGCCTGTTGACTCCCACGATGTCGCGCCTCGGAGGCAGACATCATCCTCTGCTCCGGCGTCTGCCACAAAGCTGGATGCGCCTCTTCTACCTTCGCTGCGCCAGCGTCGATGTTGACTCTGCCAGTGCACTGCTGCCGGGCCTGATCAACTGAGGATGCTGACATCACGCGTGGCCCAACCGTCTGCAGGATGGCTGGCATGGCTTCACCACGCTTAACGAGCGTCTCTTCTCCAGTACCCGCAGCGCAGTGGCGCCCCTCCGTCCTCGCGAGAAGCTGCGCGGCCAAGATGGCGCTCGTTGTGTTTGTCTTCATCGAGGATGCCTCGGCGTTCGTGGCCTGAACACACCGCCGATGAGCCGTCGTCGCAGTCACCACATATGGCGACACGACTGCTTGTTCGTGCTGCGCGTGGTCGCTGCGGAGGCGAGGTCGGTTCGTCGGCTGCGGCTCACACAGATCCTCGTCACTGTCCGTGTGGTACTCAACTGGCTCGTGCGTCAGGTAGCGGCTGTTGCGCTCATGCGCTTCTGCGCTATCGCGCTGGTCGTCACCGAGTCCCTCCGGACTGCTGCCGTCACAATGAATACTGCGATGCCCTTGAGGTGTGTTGGCCATGATGGTTTCCGTGATGACGTGCACCGACACGCGCGCCGGTACCGCATGCGAACGGGAGAGCGCGCGCTTCTTAGAGGCTCGAGGTGATGTATTACTGTTCGACACAACAAGCGGTTGAATCGTCTCCGCAACGACGCCGAGGCGCTCTGTGCCTGCGTCACTGCAATGACTAGCGCTCTCAAGGGGCGACGCAGCATCGGTGCCGGTGGACCTTGTGTCCTCTGCCTCGTCTTCCTCATCTTCCTCTGGCTCCTCATGGAGGCTGTCCTCTTCAGCGCCGGCTTCCGCATCGAAACCTGCATGCTGGTCTTGCTCTCCTTCGTGCAGACGCACACGCGGGGGCCTACCAGGCGCGTCACGAGGTATACGATTGTGCAAGCATAAGACAGGTGGTAATCCCCCCAAGTTGGTGCCGCTGCTCATGCAAGGCTCATTCACACCGCTGGCGGAGTGCTGGCGCTGGAAGAGGGTAGCCGCGGTCGGAGATGATGGACGACGCAGGATCGGTACACCGCGTGGTGGGCTAGACGAAGAGGCCGACGACGTTGCCTCATGCACCGCACTGTCGCTTGTCATTTGCGCTTCGGTGGAGAGAGGGATGAGCGGGAACGCGGAGCGCACACCGCACACGAGGGTAGTGCCCGGCATAGCTGCATCCGAGTACGCCTCCTGCTGATGCGATGCGGAGGGCGAGGTAGAGGACTGGCTGCTTTGACGCTTCAGCATCTCCTGCCGTCGAGTCAAAGAGTTGCTGCGCTCCTGCAACAGCGGTGTGTGGTGGCGTCGGCTGCGTGTGTTCGACGCATTACTGTGCGTTGGAGAGATCATTTTCTAGCAACAGTGATGATGGCGCAGGAGAGAGCAGAGCGAAGTGGAGAGAAGGACGTGCCTCACAGGCTTCGAGGAGAGAGAGCTCGAGGATGACGAGATACACGTGGCGTTCGTCACGGTGCGTGTTTTCGTGTGTGTGTGTGTGTGCACAGGTTGGCCAATGTCCCGCCTCTTCGCGCGTTCTTCCGTCCTAAAGAGGAAAGTCCCGCACAAACGCACAGGCAAACACACCCACCCACCCAGACACACCGAGGTAGCGAGAAAGTGGATGGGTGAGATGTGGAGCCGCACCTACGTGGGTTTTCGGTCTCTTCTCCCTCGTTGTGTTTCACCGTTACTCCACTTTTCGAGTTTGCCCGTTCTTCTCCCTCGCTTTCCTGGTCCGCTGTACTGCAACTTTTCTGATGTGCTGCCGCTGTGCGGGAGCGGGCGGCACACTGGGAGAGAAGGTAAAAATGAATGACAATGGTTCACTGTTGTGGCTAGATGCCACCGCCGTTCGTTGAGCAGTCAGTCAGAGAGAGAGAGAGAGGAGAGGAAAGAAGAAAAGAAACGAGAGTGGAGAGCAGTTGGTAGGAGAGGGAGAGAGACAGAGTGGGTGAGTGGGTAGGAGGGCCGCGGGCAACTTCACCTGTGGCTGCAGAAGGCGCAGCAGGCCAACGTGACTGAGCGCCAACCAAGCGAAGAGAAGCATCTACGCCATTGCGCGCGCGCACACACACGCTTCTGGGTGAGAGGCGTGCGCTTCGGGCTTTGTTGTTTTCTTTACCGCCTGCCCTCGACTTCTTCCCTCTTGCCTGCACACTTTTCTACAACATGAGGACAGACCCCCAGGCGCCCCCCTCCCACCAATATCAAGGCACGCAGCCACACACACATACGCACACGCATATGCACGCAGGCAGACACGCGAATGGGCACCGAGAGGTAGGGTGTGTGGTGAGAGGAGGAAAGACGCGCCTGCGTCTCCGTTTTGCTCGACAGCGTTGGGTGGACGGTACATCGAGCCACTGAACATCGGGGAGACGCGACGGAGTAAAGAGAAGGTGAAACGGCGTCACGTAACGTAGCAAACAAGAGCCCCCCCAAAATAACCAATAGAGAGAGAGAGCGAGCGCGTTCAGTTTTGGGCGAAAAAAGGGCGTGGGGGGAGGGGAGGGGAGGTGGTGTGGCGGCTGTGGGAAACCGCCGCGAGAACAACGAATGGGCGATGATGTGTTGGGGGGGGGGGCTTCGGGTGTGTGTTGT
>NC_025888.1:152078-205360 GCF_000755165.1 Leishmania panamensis | reverse complement strand
ACCCCGGGGATACTGTGCGCTGCGGTGTGTCCCTCTTCCTCCCCCCCCCCATCATGCGGGTATACACCGAGAGAGCGAAAAAATCATTCGGGAGGTGCTCACAGAGAAGAGTCTGTTTCTTTGGCCATATGAGTATTACCGGGCGATGGGTATGTGCCTGTGTGTGTGACATGTGCGTGAGACCACCGGATCGTCATCACTGCAACGTCGCCGTCGTCCCCGCACAGTCCTCGGCAAGATCGTTATGCCCCACCGGCTTCCTGTCCGTCATTTTGTGTTGGTTGGTCTAACATACATGGGAGCAGAGAGAAAGGAAAATGAGCGCCATACGGAGGGAGCGAGAGCTGCAGTGCTGCATGGCGTCAGCGTGGAAGTGAAAGTGGGAGAGGGGGGGGGGTGAGAGAGAGAGAAAAAAAACCCGACAGCGCACGCTGATGCCATCCAAAGGAGAGGCCGTCGAAGATCGGCGAGTGTGTGCACTCACGCCGCCAGGCTCTTCCCTACTCTTCCCATGGCCCCATCGACACTTCTGCAACATCCTCCAAGGAGTCTGCATGTGGTGCTACTGCTGCTGCCGCGGCGGCAACTGCGGCAGTCACGGAGGGACGGCTGGTACCGCTGGTGCTTGGTGACGTGCGCACGGAGCGGCGCTGGTGCGACTGGACGCATGCGGATGCGGCGGCGTTGGCGCACTGCAACAGTGACCGCTTGACGCTGCGACCTGCTTCTTCGTGACTGTCCTCTTGCATCGAGTTCTGGGTACATACTGAGGAGCCTGAGGAGGAGCACGACGATGGCGAGTCGAGCTGCTGCTGCTGCTGCGTCGGCGACGCTTGGCTAAACTCGCCTGCATCAACGTGCGCGGGCACCACTTCCTCGAAGGACCGCACTGATGGCGGTGGTGCTGCTTCGTGGTGCAGTGAATCAACGGTACGGCTCGACCAGTGTGGCACTTGCTGAGGTGGTGCAGAGGCGGTCAACGGCGGCAGCGTTGTTTTACTCGCCGCCGAGGCAGCGATGGCAGCGGCCATGGTGCGGGTGACCATTTCTGGAAACAGTTTCGACGGCTCTGCCGCCGCCGCTTCTGCTACCTCAATAGCACTTCCGTCAGGCTCAATGCTCGCTGCTGTCGTCGTGAGCACAGCTTCACTTGCGGCTTCAGCGACACTCACACGGCTGGTGCATGGGGAAATGACGCGCGCCAGATCGGTCCACATGGCCAGCGCGCTGTGGTGCTGCAACCGCAGCAGGCGAAGAGGGTAGTCGCGCAGCGCCGCTCGCCAGCGCACCTCTGCATCACTCCTCTCGACCATCACCGACGCTGGCACCGATGCGTCGGTGATATCCACGCCGCCAACGCGGTGCGATGCGTCCGTGTCGCCGCTCTCCATCAACTCGCTGTGCCTCACTGAGGTGATGGCTGTTTCGTGGTACAGTCGCTGCAACTGCGGCAGGCGTCGCGCAACTGCAGTAACTACAGGAGCTGTCACGAGGTCCGGGTTCAGGGCAAGCAGGTTCAGCACGCGTAGCTCCGCTAGCTGGTCTAGCTGGCGGATGCTGATGTCCGTCAGGTGCGACCAGCCCGCGCCGTGAAGGTTGAGCTGCTGCAGGGCAGGACATGCCTGGATGAGCTTGCAGAGGGCTGCGTCGGTGAGAGTCCGCAGGTTGACCAACTCGAGCGTGTGAAGACTCATGAAGGTGGGCAAGCCGCTCCTTGCCGACACCGTCCAACAGGCGCTGCTCAGTCCTTTGCAGTGGTAGAGGCACAACTTCTGTACAGCCGTCTGCGAGACGAGGAACCGTGTGAACACGTCGTCGCTGGCAAACGTGCACTCAGAGAAGGTAACGGAGGCGAGTCGAAGTCTTTCTTCGCAGCCGCCCACCTCCTCAGTGCGGCCGTTGAACCGCCGCAGCGCCTCTTTATTGAGAAGCATCCCGTGCAAGGAGACCTGCGACAGGCGAGGCGCCACGAGAGAGAGGAGAATGGCGCGCTGCTGCACCGGCAGTGGCAGCACACGCAGGCTTCGACTCGTGAGCACGTGCACGTGCGCGAGTGAAGAAAACAACACCTCCACGTGATCTAGCCGGAGGCGGTGAACGTGCGGGCAGTGCTCCAGCGCAAGGACTCGCACCTGCGGGGCGGTGGAGTTGAGGAAGTCGACACACGCGTCGGTCAGTCGCACACAGCCCGAGAGA
Source organism: Leishmania panamensis (assembly GCF_000755165.1). Taxonomy (NCBI): domain Eukaryota; phylum Euglenozoa; class Kinetoplastea; order Trypanosomatida; family Trypanosomatidae; genus Leishmania; species Leishmania panamensis. Next base: position 203,164 of record NC_025888.1, on the reverse strand, counting down.
TCAAGTGTGTGCAGCCGAGGACAGCGCTGCAGCACCTCTACGAGGAGGCTGTCCGTCAGGCGGTCTGTTGGTGGCAGCAACAGCACCTCGGCAGAGGGACAGTAGAGCTGGGTCAGAGTGAGTGTGTCCTTCACGTCGCAGGCACTGAGGTCGAGGGTGCACAGGTTCAGTGCGAGAGAGTCGGTGCCAGATGTGTCTGTCGGCTCCGCGATGATGTACGGTGCATGCATCAAGTCACGCGTTCGAAGTAGACACCACAGTGCTTGCAGGCCCTCGTCACCGACTGCCAGCTCCGGCAGCGACAGCGCGCGCACCTGCGTGGCACCCATGAGCGCATTCGTGAGCTTCGTGAGTACAGCGTCGTTCCCTACGCACCACACCTCGAGATGAGCGAGGGAGGGGAGGGAATGCAGCAGCGCGTCTGAGAGAGTCGACATACCGGCGCACTCGTTCTCGAATCGAACAGAAAGGGTGCGGAGATGCACAGACGCCCATGCGCGGAATGCAGAGAGCTTAAGGGCTGTGGAAGCGGCGACAGCCCCACTGCCACTGGGCTGTCGCTCAAGCAGACGATGCAGCACCGAGACCTGCGCGTACGTAAGCGGCGGCTCCGTTGCGACCAAAGCCTCTCCAGAGGTGGCAGCAAAAAAGCACTGGATAAGCTGCGGGTGGGTCGGGCAGCCTAGGTAGCAGGAGGCACTAATGTACTCGAGTATGACTGCTTGGTCAGCTGCTGTGGCGGTCACCATAGAGTGGGAAGTCCCCTGGCCTACTCTGCCGTAGGCCCTGGCGAGCGATGGTGCAGCGGCCCCAGCTGCTGGCAGGATCATTCGCATCTGGGCCGGTGCTCCCTCTCTGCTGCCACCACCACTACCACGTTGGCGTCTGTCATCACGCAGCAGTAGAAGTTCCTCATTTTGGAGCTGCAGCACAGATTCTAGTCGATGCACGGCTTGACGCAGCTGCACTGCCTCTGCTTGGCAACTCGCGAGACGCTGCTCTACTGCCTCGTTTGTGTGTGTCAGCTTCTCTACCTGACGGTGCAGCTCAGCGCACTCCTCTAGCTTTGCCTGGTATCGATCCAGTGGTATGCCGGACGGAAGAGCTGCGGCGACAGCCGCAGCAGCGTCAACAGGTGGTAACATCCTTGGCGCCACCGCCAAGGTGCGTGCAAAGCCTTGCGCAGATGGCGCCGAGGCCTTTGCGAGTGATGCATCTGCTAAGCTCAAGAGCGGACTACTACCTCGGTAGAAGCCACCATTGGCGGTCGCCATCGTGTTGGTGCTTGTCGGGGGGGGGGTAGGGGTGATTAGAGAGAGGGAGAGCAGCAGGAAAGCCGTCGCTGCCGCCGTAGAGGGAAGTACTGCAGCTCGGCTGTCGCGCTCTTCTTTGTTGCCGCGTTACGCTGTGATGGCCGGCGGTGGTGATGGTGGTGTCAATCTCTGCGTCTCGGTTCGCCTTTAGGGCACAAGCAGACGGGATGGAAAGTGCAACCCCTCCTCGGAAAGAGAGAGATGAGCGCAACTGTGTGTGTGTGCGCGCTTGTGAATACCTCTGTAAGAGGCGGTCTCACAGAGAAGAAAAGGTGAGAAGAGGGGGTGGGGGGTGGGGAGTACGAACAGCGAATGTGTGTCCGGCGTAGAAAAGAGAATTGCTGTGAAGTGTGTGGCCAAGTAAAGTGCGAGGGGGAGAGGGAGGGCTGTGTGTGGGGTTCATGGCGGTAGTAGTATTGGTGGGCGTAGAGGCGAGGATGAAGAGGGGGCGTAGCTGGGGTGGGTGGATAAGGCAAGGAATAGAGAAGCACAACGGCGCCGTCTCGCCGCCTCGGCCCCTCGACGAGGAGCGTTGTGCGACTACTGCTCAAGGCTACGAGAGAGCGGTCGCCGGCCATACACACACACACATACACACACACCCACAAACAGCATACAAGCACCTTCACCCATCCATGGTGCGCAAGGCACATCCCCCCTCTCCAGCGCACTTGAGATTTGTTGCAGTATTTCCCTTCGTCGGCTGAGGGAATCGCACGCACGCACGCACGTGCACGGGGGGGGGGAGAGGGGGGGACGCCGCAGATGTACTTTTTATTGGCTCTCCATTTCTGATTTGGCGGCGGCCTGCACAATGACGTACACAGGCGAATGCAGGCACACAAGGCTACACTGCGGCTGCCTTCCTATTCCCCCCCGTCTGGCAGTAATGAGGGCTCAATGGTCAGGTGAGACAGTGTAGAAACACAGGGGTGGGGGGGGCTGGGTGTTGGGGAAACGGGTGGGGAGGGAGAGATGGGGCGCGCGTGCGCGGGTATGGGGGGGGGGTGACAACCTGCGTCCTTCACCAAGGCCCAAGCAACAACCATATTCGAGAGAAAAAGAGCACCAGCACCACCATCGCCGCGATCGGCATCACTCAAGCACTGCACCGCGCGCTCGCCCACCGCCTCACTGGGGAAGGGAGGGAAGGGAGGGGAGGGGAGGGAAAAGGAAATGAAGTGAGAGAGAGCGAAGACGCCTTCTTCCCTTTTCGCTCTCTCTCTACAATGGGACGAACCAACGAAAAGGAGAAACAAACAAAGCGAGGAAAAGAGGGAGGGGGAGGAGGGAGAGGGGGGCTATGTTGTCCCTCCCCTCTCTCTCTCTCTCTCGCACTCACTCCAACCCAGACACACACACACACAGACGTGAATGAAGAACAACACGCACACCAACAACAGCTCTACCTGTGCATCCACGCGCTCAGACATATGCGTGCTGCTGCCCCCCTCCCCCCCCCACACACGCGCACTCCCCCATATACACCGCTCGATGGGACAGCCAACGAAAGGGAGGTCGTTTCGCTTTGGCTTTTCTCTGTCTCTGAGTCCCTGAGTGCGCTAGTCCTCGGGTGTGCATGTGCGTGTGCGTGTGTGTGCGTGTCAGGGGGTGGGGGGAGGAGGAGGAGGGGAGCGAAGCGGAGGTAGAGGAAAAACGAACGGAAAGGGCGAATGGCAAAAATCAGAAGACCACACCGAAGAAACTGAATTGAGATGGAGCACGAGGAAGAGAGGCGGAATATACGACGATCGTATCGATCACCCTGAATGAGCACAAAAGAAAAGAGAGCGCAACAAGAGAGGGACACACACACACACAGACACACACACACACACACACATCGCACATCGCACAGGTATGCACAGACACGAACCGACCAACCAACCAGAGAAACCCCAACCGCATCGTCCATTTTCGCGCTCTTTCGTTGATGTAGAGAAAACCAAAAACTGAAAAAACACGTCGGAGCAAATAAAAAAAAAGTTTCGTTACGATGCCTCAGTCCGTGCGCCTCTTGGCCCGCCCTGAAGTTCCGTCGTCTTCACATCTTCGCAGTACACACACACACACACACACACACACACACACGTGCCCAGCGGCCACTGCGAGAGTTGCTGAGAGAGAGAGAGAGAGCCAACACCACCGCCACTACTGCCCACTCCACGATCAACCCCCCCCCCCCGCTACGGCTATAACGGCACTAATTGTTGCCTCCACGGTCAGTGCAAGCGAAGAAACAGTAAAGCAGAAAACAGAAAAGAGGTGAAGCGGATTGTCCCATATAGGCACCGGTGAAGAATGGGAGAAGGAGGAGGAGGAACGACGTGTGAGCACTTGCGAGGCGGTAGTCACCCCCGCCCCCATACCACTCTCTCCGCCCTTCCCTTTTCTGCCCTTTTGTTTCTTCTTCTGTGTGTGTAGCCTCGGGGACCCGTACCCCCACCCCACTCTCGGTGTGAGGAGCCTGGACGCCTCTCCGAGGGAGGGCACCACGTGGCGGCCAGCACGACGGGGGCGGCTGCGAGGCGAGGGGGTGGGTGGGGCCTGGTGACGCGTCCTCTGTGGGAGAGAGTGAGCAGGTTTGAAGACGAGAACCTCTCTGCGCGTTACACTCGTGTCTGTGGCGCTAAGGGCACAGAGAAGACGGAAGAGAAGAGAGAGCCGGGCGTGGATGCGCGGAGACGGGGTCATGGGAGGGGCACTTCTTAACACCGACAGCAGGGAGCGAGATGAAAATGAAGATAGAATGTAAAGAAACGATGTCGAGCACGCACCGAAGAGGAAGACGAGTGTTGTAGCGTTGAGGGAGGAGACGAGACGTACAGCCTGGCGGACAGGAGCCGCCTTCCCTCAAAGAGGGTCTAAAAACAAATCAAATCGGGTGTCAGCTCAGTACACACCCACACGCGCACAGCGCAAGCAAGCGAGAGAGCGAAAGGGGTCTATGAGGACATGAATGAGAGGAAGTGGTGGAGGTGTAGGCGGCGGAGAGAGCGTGTGTGTGTGTGTGCTGTTCTGATGTAGAAACACGTAGAAGGACAGAGAGAGAGACAGACAGGCACACAGAGAAAGACACGCCAACGCAAGAACGCAGCTCGAACAGAGATTACCGTGGATCAGCGGAAGGGGAGTTCGATGATCAGCCGAGAAGAGGCAGCAACAGACATGAAAACAAAATAGAAGCGATAATGCGACGTACAGAGGCCAGCGGCAGCTTGGCCTACTCTCTCCACCCCCCGCATCACGCTTTTCTCTTGTTATCCCTGCTGCATGCTGGGGTGACGTCGCACCACACACCCATAATACCCACCTTGATCCCTCTCCTTGGCTTGCTTTTTTTCTAGATTCACAGACCGCTTGCGGTGCAGCTCGACGGCGGTTCGGTGCTGCGACGCGCACTGGTCGGCGCCGACATTGGCGGCGCGTCCTCGCCGTGCTTCTCCTTCATAAGATTGTTGAAGACACTCAGCGGGGTGCGCAAGTGGCCATCTTTGACGGCCGGCAGCTGCTTGAGGCTGGAGTCGCGTGCGCGGAGCTGGATGTAGGCGGGGCTCCGCCAGGAGGGGCGTTGCTTCAGCAGTTCGTCGCGCACCGGTTGCAGCACGTCCTTGGGGACTACAGGACTCAGCGGGTCCTCTTCTTCACCCGGGCCGCGCATGTTTTCCTCAGCGAGGATTTCAGCGGCGTTGTTGTCGAGGGAAGGGGTGGAAGTGGACTGGTGCGGTGTCGCCGCGCTGCCGCGTGGGGTGCGGGACAAGGCGCGCGGCGACGGCTGCGGCTTTTCCGCCTCCGCCCGCTGCTGACGTTTCTTTTCCTCCTCGAGCTTCTGTATGCCCTCAGCGCGGCTCAGTAGTTGTGGCAGCACCTTGCTAGAGATGAAGCCGTCTGGGATAACGTTGCTGAGAGAGACGGCGTACTCGTTCAGCTCTACATGCGCGTAGCTGGCCGGGTACGGGTTGCGGCTCGTTCCGGCGCTCACGCCCCAGTTTGACCCGAGAAGAAAGTAGCGCGGTGGGCAGGACGTAAAGGGGCGGAGTGCCTTCATCGGCACCTCAACCTTGTTGGACTGCTTGTTGTAGACGCGGTGTGGGGCCATGATACAGTAGTAGTTCTCCTCCGGCCCCTCCTTGGTATCGAAGAAGTACTCAGCCACCGTACCCTCGCACTCGAATCCATGGTACTGGTTCTCGTAAGTGATCGCCGAGCGCACCACGGCTGCAAAGCGGTAGCGTTCCTCCTGCGCGTTCAGGAAGGCGGCCCGCGGGCGGCGCTCGTCCGACGAGTTTGTTAGCATCAGCAGTACCTTCTCGTTCGTCGCGTCGTACACCATAAGATCAATCGTGCCGGTCTTGACGGCGTTCGGGTCGTTGTTCTCACGGTAGCGGTACGTAACGGGAGCCAAGATGAGGAAATGCGGCAGACCATGGCGGTCGGCAACTTTGCTGCCAAAGATGCCTCGGCTGGAGGTGAGGGAAGGGACGTAGTTCGACTTCTGCGGTGCCCAGAACTTCTTGTAGTCCTCCAGCGTCGTTGCTTTCTGGCCAACGATCTTGTTCGGACCCATCTGTGGTACATCTGCCGTGATACAGGACAAGAACCAGTACCGGAATGTCTCCTTGTCTTTAATGGGCTTAATCTTCTCAATTACCTCCCGCGCGCTGCTGTTCGTGCGTTTTAACATTGCATCCCAGTCATCCATCGAGAGAACGTTGAGGTAGTTCTTGTAGGCCGCATCCACGATCTTGGGCAGCGAGTACTGTGCCACGCGGCTGGATGAGACGTACTCGTTGTCGGCAGGCAGGCCGTGCAGGCTGGCATCCACGCCGCCCTCGTTTGGGTTGGCCATCTCCTTGTCCTTACGGCTGCACAGCGAGGCGAGGCGGTCGATGCCATACTCGGCAAAGATGTCGTTACGCAGCTCCACAAACGCCTCCAGTCGTTTCACTGTCGGGCATTCCTCCAGTGCTTGGCGGAGCTGCGCCACCTTCTCGCGCATCTGCTCGTACTCGACCCGCTTGTTTTGCAGAACCTGTTGGCTGAACATCTTATTATGCGCGTCCACTTCGAACGGCTGTGCCGACTGCGTGAAGTACGCCTTGCCGCCCATCTTCTTCAGCATCGCCGGCACTTCTCCGTCGCTGCTGTCGCTTGTGTACTGGCCCTCCTCAAGAGTGGCGTACTGGCGGTAGAGGGCGACGGTCGCCGCACTCTCTAGCAGCAGCGCCTGCGATGGCATGTACGTCATGAACATCTGGTGGCGGAGCAGCACGGCGTTTTCGCGCTCCCAGGCGGCCAGCTCACCGTGCGCCTCCTTCAGCTGTCGCTGTTCCTCGCTCTGCAGGATGTCGTGCTGCAGCTCCTGCTGCTTCTGGGAGAAGAAGCGGGCGCGAGCCTTGGCGTCCTGCACGTACATCTGTATGTCTTCTCCATCACTGAGGAAAGGCTTGAGACGCTGCTGCACATCGGCACTTTTGAAGGCCTCGCGCAGCTGCGCATGGATGGCGACGCGGGCCGTGAGCTGGTCGGAGCGCGAGGACTGTAGTGTTTGCACTATACGGTTGCTCGCCACATTCGCGGTCAACACCGTTGGGTCGCCAGCGTAGTAAATCATGTCGGTCGCCATGACCGTGGCCAATGTCTGCACGGCTGCACTCATCTTGAGGAGTTGTACAAGGGAGAGCGAAGAGGAGGAAAGAGAGAGAGAGGCCCCGTGAGACTGTGGCGTGTGTGATGGTGTGGAGTTTTCCCCCCCTTGTTCTGGCACTGTGCGCGTGTAAGACAACAGCAACAACGACAAGAGAGCGAAAACGATGCGAGGCGGACGCAGCAACAACACCAAATAACGTCTCTCCCTCCCGTTCTCTGCGAGTGTGTGCCGCTTTGTCTTGCTTCTGAGTTCGTTTCTTTTTTTTTTTTCTCTCTCTCCTACAGACAGGCACTGACGGGCACACGGCTCCCCTTCTCTATGGTCGTGCCGATGGCGTAGAATCGGAGGAGGAGTGGTAGAGAGGACGATGAGGTGGTAGTGGCGGCGACGACGGTGAAGAGACCCTCTGCGAATGGTGATCAGCACAGGGAGGGGAGGGGAGGGGGCGGTGCGTGAGGGTCAAACACACGGAGAGAAAAAGGCACACGCACACCCACACAGTCCCCAGCAGGCGTGCACGCAGACCGAAGCAAGCAAGGAGGGGGAGGAGGAGGGGGAGAGGTGAAGCGTTGGGGAGGTGCAGACGCATGTCGCATGCCCTCATTGACACGGCACCACGCCACGGGAGTACAGGGAAGCTGGCGGGGTCGACGAGGCATACCGATAAAACGTCCCTCTTTTTTTTTTTGCCTTTTGAATTTGATGCGTTTTTTTTTCACTCGCCGCTGACGGGCATTTCCCTCCCCTTCCGATGGGCACACGCACCGGCACACACACGCCCCGGCACACACACGATGTCATCCACACGCGCACAAACGACGGGAGATGGCGCTGCGAGGCAATCAGTAAAGTCACAGTATGCCCGTCGCCACGATATCGTCGGCGGCAGTGACAGAGAAGGAGGAGGAGGAGCTCGGTGAAGAGACAAGCCCGAGCAGCAGCAGCAGCAAAGAACAAACAGAGGTACACGAAGAGGATAGAGCAGCTTCGGCAATGAGCCAATAAACACAACCCCCACCCCACCCCAGCGATGTCCGAGGAGGAGGAAGGAGGTGAGGGGAGAGGGACAGGCAAATGAAAAGAGGACCGGAGACAAGGCGTACAGGCACCCACGCACAGACATGCGCGCGCCATCAAGGTGCCGTCCCGCTTTCTCTTGCTCACCGAAAGAGGTCCTTGTGGTCCTCCGTCTCCACCACCGTCTCGGGCACTCCCGTGCCACGTGCTTTCTCCATCACCTGGATCTCGTCCCAGTTGAGCAGGTCAATGTTGTCGCAGTTCTCGGGGGCGAGGTAGTTTGCCTTGCCGTGGAAGGGCACCTCCACCTTCTCGATCAGCGGCTCCGTCTTGATGTATTCAGCCACGCTCGTGTCGCTGGCCGACATCTCTGCCATCATCTCTGCCAGTGCCACAAGGCTGTAGTCTTCCAGGTTGATGGCAAGCGTGCCGGTCTGCTGCCCTTCGTTGATGCTCCCGTTGCCAACGGGAGGTGACTTGGCGTTCTCGACATCGACCGATGAGGACGAACCAGGCGTCGACAGCTTCTCCGGAAGATGGCCGCACGTGTTGCCACCCCCCTGTAGACTCCCTTGTGAAAAGCGACGGAAGTCACCCCCATGTCCATCCTGCACTCCATCTTGCATCTCCGGTGGCAGCCGCGCTCCCTCCTGCTCCGCTAGCAGGAAATCTGTATGTCTCTGCTGCGTGTCCATCTCCTCCTGCAAATGCTGTGCACTTACCATGGCACGGTGTCGTACGGTCTTCTTCGTTGCCCTCGCCGCAGCGGCCACACAGCGCCGTGTGTGTCGAGACGAGACGTCACCGAGCGGGTTGCTGTGCTGCTGCTTGACAAGTTCTCGTTGCTGCCGCCGCGTCAGAGGCTCGTAGGCGTCGAGGACGATGGTCTGCACTGGTGAGAAACGATAGTTCACCTCGGAGTCGATAAAGAGGATGCGGCTTGTGTCCTGCCCTGTGCCGTTCACCTCGTTCGCCATGATGCGCAGGTACTCGGTGTAGTTGTTGGGCGCCAAGCCTCTCTTGCGGTTGCCGCGGCCTGAGCCAGCGCCAATAATCTTTGAGTGGTCATTCACGTAGCGGAAGGGAACGGGAAAGTCGAGACGGTGGAACAGGCTCATCATCTCCCGGTCGTTCTCCGTGTTGGTTGGCACAAACAGCGCAACGGCGCACTGCAGGCGCCGCAGCGTCGTAGCCAAGTAGGCTGCATAGGGGCGCGGCTTGACGATATACGGGCTGGCGGGGTCCACGAAGCCGATGGTGCCCTGCAGACGTATGCCGACAATCAGCCGGCTCGCCAAGGGAATGACCTGCTGGTTGCCTACCAAAACGATGGCGGAGGACATCCTGCTTGCATGCAAGAGGAGGGGCGCAGAGAAAGGAGTCCACTCCAGCCCTTAATCGTCCCCCGAGGTGGGGAGGGGGGGGGGAGTGATGGCAGCACTTCTGTAATCCGCTCTTCCTTGGGCGTTAGAGTGTGAAGTATCCGAAAACACTGCCAGCGCCACATGTGACGCCGAACAGACGCATACACACACGCACACGCACACGCACACGCACAGACGCAGATAAAAATGCTATAGCAACGCCTAAGCCGGTGTTGGCTCTTCCCTGCGGTCCGTGTCAGCAAAGGTGGGAGGGGGGAGGGAGCGAGCCTATATGAGATGTGTGCATCACGAGCTTTGGTGAGACATTCTACTCGTCTTCACCGAAAGAAAAGCAGCCAGCCAGCCAGCCAGCCTGCAACGGTGTAGGTGATACCCGATGAACAGAGGTGGAGGGGTCACCGTAGACGCGTTCCAGGACACAACTCGCACCCCCCGCATAAGAAGCAGCAGCAACAGCACCTGAGGCTTGTCCTACAGCGTTCGAGTCGATCTTTGGTTGGGTGCGCGGTGCACGTTGATTCCTACAGAGGTGCCAAAGAGAGATATACAGCGCAACGGCGAAAAGGGAAGCGGGAAAAAACACTGTTGTACATTGCGTGTGTGTGTGTGTGCATCTCGTCACACTAGGAGCAGCGGGAAAAATCACGCGAGTGAGTTACAGAGGAGGTAGGGACTGAGGGGCAGGCGAAGGGCGGCGGCACCGCGGGGCTTAACCAAGGCTGATGTGCACGTCATACATAGAAACGCGGTGCCGCCTCCGACATCCTTGTGAGGGCCTGTCCATCCTTCCCCCCTACTCTTTCGCCCGGATTTAATGGTTACCAGTCACTCCTGCTGTAGCCTTTGCGGTGCGGTTGAACTGCTGCTGGAGACGCCGCTGTACGCGCAGACGCTGAGCATAGCGCAGGGACGCCAAAGGTGCCGATACAGGCGCAGTAGACAATGCTGGATCGCGCAGTGGGCGAGCACCGACATCCTGCGTCATTGTCGAGCCCCACTGCGCGATCCAGGGAACAGATCGAGGCGCTGCGTGCATAGCCTCTACGTCTAGGCCCCGAAACATGATCGATGTCAATTCCGTTGTCGCGGGCTCTGTGGTTGATGTGGCCGTGACAGGCATGAGTGGGGTCGAATGCTGCAGTTGTGGCGATGCGTCGCGTCGGGCGTTTACATGCATACTCGCTGCCCCGCTCCCGCCGCAGGAGATGGGCGCGTCGCCGTCGTGTGGAGCCAGCAGCGGCGATACAGGGAGACACGGTGTGCCCCACCCGGTTTGCGTGGTTGGGCGTGCAAGCAGGCGTGGCGGCGCCGCCGCACCTTTGCAGTCGAAGGACGTATTGCGCCCGCTGATGTGACTTGGACCGCTTGCCGTAGCCGCCAGCAAATCGTCACCGTCTTTTCCAGGACACAGGCCACTCACGCCACCCTCGCGGTGGCTCGCGGCGAGACCTTCGCGCTGAATGCCGCGTGCCGCTGGGCTGCGCGTGTGCGGCCAATGTGAGGCGGCGGTGGCATAGAAGGACGCAAATGGGGAGGGTGAGCCGATTTTGCCGTTGCCATCGACACGTGAAACCGAAAGGTGCGCTGCGCGCCTTTTCGGTATGCGTGCCGCGCTGGTCGTTCCCGGGGCGCCTCTCATTGGCCGCACACGCGACGGGCTCATCATTCGCGGCACCGTCCGCGGCGGGTAGGTGCCTGCGGCGTAGGACACAGTGGGAGGCGTGGAGTCGCCGCCGCCTCCGCCGCTCACATCGCGTGTGCCATCAAGCAGGAATCTCGCCTCTGCAGATCCAGGAGTGCGTCGCTGAGCCTTGCTCTCCGCCTTCACACGTCGGCGAAGCGAGGTGGTTTGCGCTATTGGGGTTGCTGACGGTAGGGCAGCGCTGCGGCCGCCGTCCGCTAGGGTGACGGAGGGGGAGGGCTCTGGACGGGGCTGCGACGAGGGAAAGAGGTGATTGCGCCGCTCTTGCTGGAAGCGGACGTGAAGGTGGTAGCGCTCGCGCAGCGACACCTGACCGTCGAAGGCGTCAAGCGGCACGTCGTCGAGGTACTTCAGCAGAAGCTCTTCCACGTCTTCTTCCTCCCGCGGCCGTGCGTCGTCGTTCGCATCTTCCCTAGGCGCGGGGTATACATCGGTGCGGTGGAGTTCCCATGCGCTGCAGACGTTCTCAATGCCTGAAATTGCGGTTGCGGTGCGTGACTGAACACGGCTGATACGTGCGTGGTAGTAGAGCGACTGTTCGAGTAATGCTTCGTGCTCCTGTTCCTCCAGGCGGCGCTGACGTGAGTCCCGCTCTTGCTGCGCGGCCGCCTCAATCTCGATGCGTCGCGTAGCGTCTGCCAGGCCGAGATGCGCCCGATAGACCTTCAGGGACCCTATGGGCTTCCCTGTGGATTTCCGTTGCTGTGGCGTCCAGTGTCCATGGCGTAGGGACTTCTTCTGCTGCCGCTTCTTCACCAAGGCGCGGGCTACACCGTACTGGTGGCCACGCGGGGCCGCACGCACTTTCAGATCATCACGAAAGGCCTGGCGGAGCAAGCAGTATCGATCGTATACGTCCGCGTCGAACGCGGGCGGCGGGCACGAGAGCAGTGTGTCCAGCTGCTCTGTCGTGAAGTGCGTCAGCGGCATCAGGAGGGAGAGGCTGGAAGGTTGCAGCGCATCGCCGCACTTTCCTGTTGGCGCCGCCGACTTCTGCATTCTCTTTTGCGCATCAAAGCAGACGCGAATGAGAGTCCAGAACTCGACGAGCGGCGCCTCTGTCAATGTGGCTGCGTCGCGGTAGAAGATGAGCGGAAAGGCGAAGAACTTCTCGTGAAACGTTTGCGGTCCAACGTGCTCCGTCGTGCCGCGGTACGCCCATTCCTCCTCCGCGATTGCGATGTGGGCCACCACGGGGAGGCGGGTGGGGAAGAAGAGCTCAAGCAGCTGCAGGACGAACAGCACGAAGGTCCGCTTGTCCAAGAGACCTTCCTTGTCGTGCGGAAGTTCGTCGTAGACGTCACGAAGGGCCTGACGCACCAGGATGGACTGCCGCAGCTGCCGCCACGCTTGCTGAGCTGGCGCGGCCAGATCGGTGCCTAGAGGCGGATACAGGCCCTCCCAGCAGCGGCAGCCACTCATAGTGGACGCGACGGGGACGCGATGGGCGTAGGGCTTACGCAGTGATGGCGCGTGCTCCTGCAGCTTCAGCACCGGGTGCGGGATGACCGGCACGCCGGCGAGCAGCCCCTCCGTTGCTGGTGTGTACTCCGGCGCGTTTCCGCCAGCGCGGCCGATTACATGGGTGCCGGGGCCACCGCAGCGCAGCCGTCGCTCTTCGTACAGCGCCCGGCAGTACAGCTTGAAGTGGATGAGCAAGCGACTCTGCCGGTAGCACCCGAGGAAGCGGTGCGCCGTTGTCGTTGCATTTTTCGCCTGCTGGTGTTGGTGTTGCGACGCCCTTCGTAAAGGTGACGCGCCAGTGCTGCTGCCCTTGTCGGTGGCAACGTCATTGCCCTGGCTCTGTATGACCTTGGCGTAGATGTTGATGTTCAGCGCACCGTCGTACACGGGTCTCGCCCTTCGTGAGGGGTCTCCAACGCGTTCTTGCCGCCGCCACTGGTGTCGACAGGCGTTGCCGTCGCCAGGGAGCATCGGCAGATGCGGCGCCTTCCTATTCGCTTTCTTGGCCTCCGCTGCAAGACGAGTGTCGCGCAGCACCGATGCTGTCGGCGACGTGCACCCTGACGAGGAGCCGTCCGAGTCGGAGAGGGTCAAGTCGCTGTAGCGCGCACTAATGCGACCAATGCTGTGCAGCCAGCACAGTTTGTGTGTTCGGTGATTCACCCGGCGTGCGAGGCGGCGCATCTGCGCTTGGCGGCCCTGGTGCTGAGAGGCGCCTCTGGAGAGTCTGGCGATGCTGTAGCCCACATCTCCATTGATACGACCACCATCGCCTGCGTGCAGCCCACGCGCTTGCGAGTCTCCATACTTTTCCATCGTGCCAAGGAGGCCCCCGTCTCCAGTCTCGTCCTCCGAGTCGGGCCACATGGCAAAGCGCGGATCAGGGGAGACGCGAATGAACCCCCCGGGCGGCAGAGGCGACGGCCAGACGTACTGGAGCCCGTACAGGTTCTCCGTGCCATCCACACACGCTGCGGCGGCTTCCTGACGGCGCACGCGAGTGTTGTCGTGGCGCGGCTCGGCGTCGGTGACTGCAGCAGCTCTGGTTGCCACTGTTTCCCTACAGCTGGGTGTACCTTCATGATGTATTAGCGCTTCTGCGCTGTCTTTTATGGCTGCTGGCCGCTTTGCCACGACGAGCGGGTCGCGGACGGCGGAGGCGTGCAGCGACGCCTCTGTACGTGTCACATCCTTGCACGCCGCCTCGACGGCCCACATACCCGGAGGAAGCCGGGAGCGCTGCCATAGCGGCGTGGTTGGCATCCGCGGCTTGCGCAGCGGCAGCTGCCATATGAGCGGAGTCGTTGACGCGAGCAGTTCGCCCTCGCACCATCGTCTCTGGCGCACAGCGGCGTTGCTGTTGCTGTGCTGCGGAGGAGGAAAGACATACACATCCTGCAAAGCGTGCCGACGGGTGGTCGCGCTGCCACCAGCGCTGGGGAGAGAGCCCTGCTGCTCGTTCAGCACGGCATCTGTGATGGCAGTCTGCATGGGCACGTCGACGCGACCAGCTATGACGTCGCGTGCAAGTCGCGCCTTGAGCTCATACGAGGTACTGCCAGAAAAGCGGCGGAGGGAGGTAAGGTGTTGCCTGACTGCGTGCTCCTGCAGCCACTGCTCTCGCGCGTGCTGAGCGGGAGGCATAGCACCGAGTGCCACACGCTGTACGGTCTCTACAGCAGAGGCGGCGATGATGGAGCGGGGGTGCTTTGTGGAGAAGCGCGACGCCATTTCGTCATCTTTGACAGAGAAGACGACATGCTGCGCCATTACAACAACCTCGTCCACTTCATCCATCATCGGCGCCGCTACGTGCCGTTGCTGAGCGCCGCTTTCTGTCGTGCTGACGTGGTACGGTGTAAAGGACGAGGAGAGGGTTGCGATCCCGCTGGCCACGCCGTGCACTACGTGTTGACACACCACATCGCTCTTGGATGGGCGCCGCTCCGCCTTCTCTAGCTCGTCGTCCATCCAGCGCCGCTCCCGCCATACCTTCCGTACCTCCATCTGCGCACCAGAGGACAGCAGCTCTGGCGTGTCGCGCAGCAGCCGAAGCTCTTCATGATAGCCCTCAGTGCTGAGCTGCATGAGCCGTTGACGGTACGCAGCGTCGACGAGGATGCGCTTCCACCACGGCAGCACACGTGCGCCGGCCGTGGGCGGCGGTGGATCACAGTGACCGCCGTCTTCCGAGGGGGGTTGTTGTAGCAGGGAGGTGTCGCCATCGTCGCAGCCGCTGTGCGCGCCCAGAAGAGGTGGAGTGTGTGTGACCCCTGGATATCTTGACTTGAACGGTATTTGTAAAGCTGCGGAAGGATGCTGGTGCGACATTCCTGCGGCAGCTGGATCTCCGCCTGGCTCGGGCAGCGCAACAGGAGCCGAAAGCGCCGCTAGCCGTGGGAGGGCAGGGGGTGCGACATTACTGTGCACTTCTGGATCGAAGGATGCTGACGTTACACGGGTAGCATTGGTCTGCACGTTTGCGTTCTGACTCGGGAGAGCGACACTGTTAAGAGGCGGGGGGAGCGTGGAGCGTTTGAGCTCTTGCCGCCGAAGCCAGGTCGGGGCGGCGGTTGGACGATCGCCTGGGTCGGCGGCAGAGACGTTAGCAACGTTCTCCTGTCCGCTGATCGCATTATCGGTATTCCCTAAAGCCTGAGGCAACTGCGGTGGCGGCGACGAAGCGAAGGAGAGCGTGGTACATGCGTCACTCTCCATATCTTCAAAAGAGGGAGGGGTCAGGGGATGGGAGGTTGCGTGTGTGTGTGTGTGAGGGAGGCGCTCAGGGTCGTGCAGACGTCGCAGCTGGGCAGAGAGGTAGGCGGATCCCTCTTTTCTGGGGTTTTTCGTTTGTCCGCCGCATGCACGCGCGCTCTCGCTTATCACAGTGATGATGATGGACTGTTGTTACGCCTGGAAGATTCAATTGATGTATACACATCCCTGTCTCTCGCTGATGCGGTGGAAGAGACTAAGGGGGGGGGGAAAGAGGCGAGGAGAGAGGTGTGGTCTTGTCCTGATCGCCTACGCGCACACACCCACGCTCGTGTGCGTCAAGAACTGATGTTGAGAGTTCTTTGAGTGCGAAGAGGATGCGGATATGAGCCGATGGAGAGGGGAGGGTGAGGGGTCGTAGATGATGGCGGTTCAGGGGAGAGCGCGAGAGACAAACGTGCATCCTTCCAACATGGCAGCAGCGAATGGTCCGCAGTGCACCGTTATGTGTCTCTATGTCTGCAGCGAGCCACCTTGGTGGTCGACTTGGAGCTCATCCCGTGCGTTCTCTAGAGCCCCAACGTGCCGCATGAGGGAGTGGGGGAGGAGGAGGAAGGCACAGTGTATGTATGTATGTGTAAGAGCGCATTGTTTAGCCGCACATCCTCTTGTTGGTTTGCACAGGCGTGGGCTGACGTACGCTACGTTGTCCCGCTGTGATCACTGCGGACAAAAGCGGCACAAAAGTCCATCCGCGAGCAGCAGTCGTGCACTGCGCGTGCTCAGCGTGGCGCACAGCTGTGGGCCGCGGTTGACGCTCGCTCATCACCGCAGTCGAGCGCTTCATGCAGACGACCTCATCTTCTCACTGTACAGCATCGCCCTGTACGCTTCGATGAAGCCCTTTTTTTCGTTCATGCCAACCGACAGCGGCTGGCGGCGCATGCCGCCACAGCTGCCGCTCACAAGGAGCGTCTGCCCTCGCTGGCACATGACGTTGCGCAGCTCCAGAAGCACCGGTGTGGACAGCGTCCAGTAGCACACCGACGCGGTGGATTTACTCTCCGCCGCCATTGACGGTGTGGCGCGCGCAAGGCGCGCGCTGCGGTACGTCACTTCAGCGGAAGTGAGGAAGGGGCTTGCCCACGCCGATGTCGTGCTTCCGTAGAGAAGCACTCCAGTGCGGAAGAGCGCCTCGAAGAAGCCCTCACTATCGTCGCCAAGCACGTTCTGCAGGGCAGGAGAGTCGTACTGAATCGTGGCAAGGTGCACCACACACTCTGCGGATGCTTTGTGGGGCGCGGCAGACATGCACGTTACCGTCGGCATCAGCAGAAGGCCACGTCCATTGCTGCACGTTCCCTCGCCGAACCACCACACCGGCACTCCGGCACGCGCCGCTGCCTTCTGCACGCGGTAGAGCGGCAACTCCGTCGTCTCCGTCTTCTTCTGGATGGCCTGCTGGTCAGCGTTGCCCGGCTGCTGCGCTGTGAGGAAGACGAGGGAGCCAGTGCGACGGGTGTAGGCCCACACCTTCCAGCGCTGCATGGGACTAGGCCAGAAGACGCGCAGACCGGGGGTGGCACCCGCTTCTGCTGTCGTCGTCGCATCTGGGAAACAAATGGCGTGATAAGGCTGGGCGAGTACCACCTCGAGAACCAAGGCATCCCACACAGACTGGAGGTTGCACACCACGAGGTCACCCGCACGGACTGCACGGGAGGAGCTGCTCGCCTCGCCGTTCTGTTGCTGAGGCTTTACCAACACCGCTGGCTGCTCTGGAAGGATGTGACCGATAAAGAAGAGCAGGCCACGCAGCCACGCTCGCTGCAGCGGTGCAAGCAGGAGGCGACCCAGCAGGCCGAGATAGGCGGCATGGAAAACCCACAGCAGAGTGTCTGTTACGAGCAGGAGAAGCACAAACACAGTGCTGAGGAGCAAACGTATGGGAAACATGCAGATGGACGCTATTCGACCAGCGGAGGTGGGGGCAATCACGAAGGTGAAGGGGTGAATGCCAGTGGCGGCATCGCCAAAGTGGCGGAACTTCTCCATGGCCTCGTCCGCTGTCTGTCTCCGTCTTTTCGCTCGTGCGTCTCCACTCGCTCTGCCGCTGTGATGGCTGCGACCAGGGATGCCCCTCCCCCTGCTCTCTTTCCTCCACTAGAGAAGCAATAAAAGGACCGGGATGGCTTTTGGTGGGGTTTCGATCACGAAGTACTTCTATAAGTGGTGATGAGCGACGTAGACGAAAGACGGCTCGCGGGGGTTGTCGTAATACGTGTGCGTGCGTGTGTGTGTGTGTGCACGCGAGAAGAGGCGTATAGAAAATACAAGAGAGGACAACGATGGGCGTCATGCCGACGCGGGGGGGTGCGGGAAGACAGAGACGTTCATCGGGAGGAAGCGCAGAGGAGGAATAGGGAGGGGGAGGGGAGGGCGACGCGCGAACACACGTTTCCGATAGAAGCTGCAAACAACACTCCAACCACCACTGCTTGTCGCCCTCGCACCTCCCCTCTCTCCTCCTCTTTCATCAAAGCATACCCATACGCACCCACTCACGTAAGAGTGTAACAGGAGGTATGAGAGATGCTCGACCACGATGGTCTGCTGTGATCCTCTGCGGCCATCTATGGCCATTGCTCTCTCGTCACGTGTTGCTTCTTACTCATCCGAGTTGGTACTGGTGGGTGAGTTGATGGGTGTGGCGGATTTCACGACCGCAGACATCCATAACAAAGCGGTGGAAAGAGAAGAGAAAGCCGACGCAGTCACACCCACATCTGCAGAGATGATAGGCGCACACATATTGTATGCCCCCCGTGCTCGCGTGCGTGTATGGCATCTACTGTTAAGCCGCGATCCCTCTGCGAAGAGCTAAAAAAGGCTCTGCTGCCTCTCCTTACACGTCCGATTCCGTCGTGGAGGGCTCGACAAGGTCCACCGGCAGCAGCGAGTTGAAGTAGTGAAAGTCCAGCATCACCTCGTTGCTCTGCGAATGAATGTGGACCAGGCGATCGGAGAACTTGTAGTGGGTGATAATCTCCTCGCTTGTGTAGGTGCGCTTTGCGGTAATGGTGGAGCCGCTCTCCATCTCTGTCGCGTCGAAGACGGCCACAATTTGAAAGTGCGCCCGGACTACGTCCGCGCGGGACGCGAACGTGGACGGCACTTCGGCGGAGGTGCCGCCGCTACCGAGCGACGCTGCGACGTGGGGTAGCTCCAAGAAGGGGTGCAGTGGACTGCGCTCGTCGATAATGTGAATAATCTCGGTCGGATACCAAAGGGAGAGCTGTCCGCTTTCTCCGTGATCGAGATACCTCTCCCCCGCGCAGGTCCAGCGCATCTCGCGAACGCATAGATGGACCCGTTCCATGACATGGCCGTTATTCTCGACGAAACCGTGGCTCTGCATGGACAGTGAGACGTCAGGCTCAGGAATGCCAGTGGGCAACACCGATCGCTTGACGGCAGAGGCGGCGCAGGACGACGAGGCTCCCGAGGAGTGGGAGGAAGAGGCGGAGGTGCTCAGCGTGGAGGAGGCCGTCGTACGAGACGACGAGGCCGACGACGACCTGCTGGGGCTGCTCGAGGCGCTCTGGTGGGCCTCCCTTTCGGTGCACTGGACACCGCCGCGACCTTCGCTGCGCTGACCGCGATGGCCTCCCTGACTGGCCGCCTCACCGGCGCGAATACCACTGCCGGTCGTGTGCAGCTGCTGATCCCGCTGCTTTCGCCGCCGGTGGTGTCTCTGCGCAGGGGCCGGCCTGCTCTTATCCTCTCTGCTGCTTCTCCCAGCTGAGTCGTGTGGCGCCGGCGGGCTGCATTGACGGCTACGCTCCTTCTTGCGTCGCTTCTGCGCCTTTGCCGCGTGACGGTTCTCATCGCTCTCCGTCGCCGGCACTGCGGTCCGCTGCGGCTTCCCCTCGCCGTCGCCTCCAACGAGCACCACTCTGAGCAGGTGCTGATGGGTGCACTCCCCCGTCGATCCGGCGAGCTCTTTGACGAGATGCGCGTCCCGTAGCGCCTGAGGCTGCTGCTGTTGTATGTGGTATTCTTTGAGGGGCTCTGCCGTCACACAGAACAGGCGTAGCTTGCCGCGAGCTAGCGGGATGTGGTTGTCTACGTTGGCCATCCGGAACACCAGCCGCCACGGATTCGCCCGGCCTGGTAGGCCTGTCAGCGTACAGAAGTCGCTAAAAACGACGCGGTGGCCCAACTTGTCCGTGTGCGCGGCCTTCCCTACGACGAGGGCGGCGACGAGGCCGACGAACAAAATGTTCACATACGAGCACACCATCACGATGGCAGTGCGACCGCTGTAGCACCGGTGGGTGGCAACGCTCATCACGTCCTCGTCCTCGCCCATGTAGCCGCCGTTTGCCGCCAAACTCACGACCGTGAAGTAGATGGCGGAGACCACGTTCACTTGCGCCCCGCATGCCATCCCCCACGCGTAGTAGGCGCCCGTGATGAGCAGCACAATGATGAGGTAGAGAGCGACAGAGTACGTGAGGAGAATCGTCCACGATTGTGAGCGAAGAAAGTAGAAAAGGGACAAACTGCGAAAGCGAAACGTGTTGACGCCGACCTGGTGCGCTGTGAGGTGACCTCTGTCGTCGAAGACCGGCACCTGTCCGGTTAAGCTCCTGGGGTCGCGGTGCTTCGTGCAACACATTCGCGACATGAGCGATGCCAGTGCAGGTCTTCGCGAAAGGCCTTGCGTTTGCGATACCCCACACCATGCAGGTGACGACGCGCCCCGCACCGAGAAGCCGGGTCTGCTGACCCCAGTCGACCCGTAGTCTGGCGGCACATCGAAGAGCGGCACACCGAGGATAGAACTCTTCAGCTCGCTGGGGAGGTCATGCGGGACTTTCACTGCCCGCTCCTGCGGTGTCAACGAGACACCACGCAACATCGCCAAGCGGTGCGGATGCTGTCAATGAAGAGAGCGTGGGCAGTTGCGAGCGCGTCAGCACGGCGCGGTAATGTGAGCACGCGAGAGGTGGGAGCAGGCAGCAGGAGACTCACCAGTGCACGGGTGATGCGAGCATGGGAAGTTGTCGCTGAAGGAGGTGCGTCGTGGTGTTTTTTTTTTGGGCGAAGCAACAGGAATGTCCGTCCTAAGAGTCAATTTCTTTTCCTTTCGCTCAAACGAGTCACCCAACGCACCAAATCAACAACGCCAAGTGTCCGCAGAGAGAGAGAGAGGAGGGCAGGGGGAAAGAGGAAAGGAAGGAGGTGGGTGGGGGCTACTGATGAGCGCATGCTGTCGTGTCACTGAGTGCTGAGGTGGCAGTGTCTCTGCCTCTGTGCAGTGGTGCCGCCACAAACGAACACCCCCCAATACGACACAATCAAAAAACAAGTCGAGTCGCTAATGTGTGACCGCCGGTGGGGTCTTTTTACCGCGCGGGTAAAACAACACAAGCAAAGCGGAACAGAGGGAGGGAGATGGAGATGGAGGGGCATGGACGAGTGTCGGCAAGCATGCAGGGCTGAGCAGGGGCACCGATAGTTGCAGAAGTAGCGGTACGCTAGCCTTGCTGAGCGCTCAACACACTGATACAGTTTCCATTGCCCTTTTGTTTCTTCTTCTGTGTGTGTGTAGCCCCGGGGTCCCGTACCCTCACCCCACTCTCGGTGTGAGGAGCCTGGGCGACTCCCTGAGGAGGGGGTGGGTGGGGCCTGGTGACGCGTCCTCTGCGACAGAGAGTGGGCGCGCTGCCGAGGAAAAAGTGTCCGTTTCCCTATGGACGATGGAGATTGGAGTAGACGGTGCTGTCTGCGTGTGTGTGTGTGGGGTACTTGTGACTTCCTTTAGTGTTCTGCCCACCTGCCTGCCTCACTCACTCCCCCTTGCTCATGGTGCTCCTCGCCCCCTCCCTCTCCTTTCTTGACGTTGGTTGCTGCCCTTGTGGTTGTTCGTCTTGTTCATGAGTGATGCGGTTTGGTGGACGGGCGGGCATGCGTGTGTGTATGTCCGTCTATTCACTTGGCGCGTGTCTCTCGTGTAGAGAGGGAGGGGAGGGGGGTGACAGCGGGGGAAAATGGGTGGAGTGGTGGGCTACGTTGCCAAGGATGAAAGAGAGCTACAGCGACACGGGCAATGGGCGAAGCAACAACCCAAGGAAAGAAAACACGCACACACCCACGAAGGCCCCAACTCTCGTCGTGTGTGCGTGTGCATGTGTGGTTGGTTGGTTGGTTGGTTGGGGACACATTCTTGGCAAGTGCACGCGTGTACGTCAAAGAGTGTGGCGCCCCTCTTCCTCCCTTCCCCCCCCCCTCGCCAACGCCGGTTGCTCACTTCCCTCCTCCTCCTCCATTCAGCTCACCTTTGCACGTAAAAACTCGACGGGAGAGAGAAGCACAGTCGTGCGCAGGGACGTCTCGTGTGCACCTGTACAGAGGCAAGGGGGGAGGGAGGAAGGCAGAGGGAGGCGGCAGGAAGACGTCGGAGAGTAAGTGGGGGAAGGGATGGGGGCAACACGAATGGGTGGAGGGCGACGTTCGGCGACGGTGGTAGTGCTGCAGCGGGCGGCAGCGGCGGCGTGTTACGCACCCCCACGCACACACACACACACACACACACACACACACGCAGAAAATGCCTTACTGTGCATACAAGACGGGAAGGCAAGACAGGAAAAAAAAGCGAAGAGAAGACATGTCACGACAGTCGAAGTACACGCGCCCGGGTGCACAGGCGCACCCCATGTGGGAAGGAGGAGGAGGAGGAGGAGGATTGGCAGAAAGAAAGAACGAGGGCGAAAGGGGGGGAGGGGGGGGGAGGAGGCAGACGAATACATTAACACACACATGCACACACACACGCACACGCACACACACACACACACACGCAGAGGCTTAGCGCCGATGGCCGTCTCCCTCCTCCGTTACGTAGTCTTCTTCTTCATACGTGTCTGCCGTCTTCACAATCAGGCGAATCTTCCCCTCGGCGACGAGCACCACACCGGCGCCATTCTGGTGGCCCACGTAGGCGCTCGTGCTGAAGATGGTGAAGACGCGAGCGTTCTTGCTCAGCTTCAGTCCATCGGACTTCTCCTGATGCGCGCGAAAGATGTACTCGAAGTGGAAGTGGTCGAGGAAGTCGTCCACCGCCTTGGAGCCGAACAGGATGACACCAGTGCCGCGCGGGTTGGAGCCAAAGCCGAACATATCGAGCTCACTCTCGTTCTCGGCCGGGTCGGCCCAGCACGTATCCATCCCTATTTGGCGGTACATGCGGTGCTGCGGCGTCTCGTTCTCTGGAGCCTGGAAGAACGACTCCATCACTGGAAAGTCAGCGCTCTTCAAAATGTCGAGTCGGTCGTCGACGCCACCGCTGTAGCGCGGGATGCCACCGTGAGTGCAGTAGATCTTGTTGTCAATGTTGGCCGTCAGCGGCAGATGGGCAAAGGCCTCACTTGCGCGGTGCCACAGTTCCTCACCGAGGGCGGCGCCAAAGGTGCTGTGGCATTGGGCACGGAAGCTCGTATTGCCGTAGCCGGATATGTCGCCGCTCACGAGGGTGTCTTCGTGGTTGCCGCGCAACAGCAGCACCTTGTGCGGGGCAAGCACTTTCATTGAGAGTAGGTAGGCGACAACTTCGACGCTGAACTCGCCACGGTCAACGTAGTCGCCGAGGAAAACGAAGCGGTGCGGGGTGTAGCGCAGATCCTGGAAGCTAATAAGGTTGTCCATGAAGTAGAAAAGGTCGCGGAAGTTGCCGTGCAAGTCGCCAAAGACGTAGCACGGCGACGCGACGGACCCGTGCCGTGGCTCATTCACCAGTATGCACTTTGCCTCCTCGCACAGGTTAATGAGCGTTCGGCCAAAACCCTCCACGTCGTCCGGCGAATGCTCGCAGCCGTTGCGGACCGCAAAAGTCTTGACGATGTAGTGGTACACCGCGTTGCCGTACGAGGACATGGGCGACAGCATGTTTGCGTCCCGCGCGAACTGCTGGTTGAAGAGCCGCAGCGTCTGATGGGTGAGGATGGCGTCCGCGTCTAGTGAAAGGTCGCGTGCAAAGAGGAGATCGCGGCGAAGGTTTAAGTGCGCTACGCCAGCGCGCTGCGCGAGGCTGGAGACGGCGACGCCGGCTGAGCCGGCGCGAGGGTCCTTCGGGTGCGGCTCATCGTCAACCTCCTCACCACCGTTACCTGCTTTGGCACCGCTCCCATGCATAAGCACGCTACCGCGTCCAAGCGCACAGCTTAGCCGCCCTGGACTAACGCTGCTGAAGCATTCCTCGTCTATGTTCAGGCTAGGGGACGCATCTGTCCCAGCGCAGCCGGTGGCGCCGGGGCTGCCGAGGGAAAAGCGCTGCGTCCGAAACGAGCTGGTGTCCCGCAAGTACTTCGACGAGACCACCGGTGTGTCAGTGTCGCGCAGGTCTTGGCGACCGTACGTCTTGTCGAGCACTGAGGAGAGCGGCACCGAAAGCGCGGCGCCGTTCTCGATGACGATTACTGACATGGATATCTCGAAGCTCGGCGCCGGCGGCAGCCCACCCACACGACCACTCAGCCGCTCCGCCGCTGATAGGGGGCCTTCAGAGACGATGGAGAGGCTGCCGTTACGCCGCATAGCGGTTGGGCTGGCTGTGATAAGCATGGAAGGGTCGCTGTGCACCGCGCCGACGCCGCCGCTACCACTGGGAAGGACTTGGTTCGGTGAGGACCCGCTGCAGCGTTTGGTCGCCATGCTGCGCAGCTGCCGGCTCAGCGCGTTGTTCTCCGACTGAAGGTCCAGAACATAGCTAATAAGCTCCTCGCGGGAGAGCTCCATCAAGTCGCTGGGCATGATTGTGACTATACCGCGAGTACGCCTGAATGTCTGCGCATACGCTTCTGGCTGTAGGCTAGTGGCCGTGCCAATCTACCCACACCCACCCACCCACACGCACGCACCCTCCCTCTCTTTCAATAATTGAAACGGCGCTGATTTTCTGTCTTGTTTTCTCCGGCTGGCACTCTTTGAGTAGCAAACGCGTGTGTGCGTGTGTGTTGGCTCACGCTACACGCGGGTGGAAAGCAAGGGAGAGGAGGAGAACAACACCACACAGAAAGTAGAGGGCTGGAGGCAGAGGGAAGGGAAGAGGGAGTGAGGAAGCGTAAAGCGAAGAAGAGTTGGTGATGATGATAGGCTGGGGGCGGGAAGCGAAGTGGGCGCGCGTACGCGTGTGTTCGCGGGCGCCGGGATGTGCAGGGTGAAAAGGAGGAGCTCAGCGGCATGCACTCCACGGAGGACACGGGTATGAGACTCACGGCCTTTCCCGTTTTGTTTTTTGTGTCTTCTTGTTTGCACTTCTTTGCGCAACCCCCACTCCCGCGCGCATGTCCCTGAGGAAGTCGCCTGCGTGTGGGTGTGGGTGCGTTTCGCCCCCTCCCCCCATTCATTTTGCCTGTCGTGTTGTTCGTTTCGTTCCCCATCAGCCGCAACGGGCGTAATTTTGACGCCTCAACGGGGAAGGGGTGGGTGGGTGGGTGGGCAAGGGCGAACGTCTCGAGCCTCGTATCGATGCGGATGACGTAGATATGCTACGGTGGAGGGGGACGGAGAAAGAGGAGAGACAGGGCGCGCGACGGAGGTGCTTCCCTCCTCACCGTTTCATGCACAAGTCTTGTTTCTCTTACCCCAACGCGCCCACTCTCTCCCACAGAGGACGCGTCACCAGGCCCCACCCACCCCCTCGCCTCGCAGCCGCTCCCGTCATGCTGGCCGCCACGTGGTGCCCCCCCCCGGGGAGGCGCCCAGGCTCCTCACCACCACTAGGCAGCGCGGGCCGGGTGCGATGCGCTCGAGTCCGGCTGACACGCTGCCTCACACCGAGAGTGGGGTGGGGGTACGGGACCCCGGGGATACCGCACGCTGCGGTGTGTCCCTTCTTCCCTCGTTATGCGGGGATATACACACTGAAGGAGAATACAGAGGTGGAGAAGAGGCAAAAAAGAGAGAACACCTCGCACAGTGGGACGTGGGCTGGGAGGAGGGGAGGGATGAAAGAAACTCCTCTCCCTCACGCGCCTATGCCTCTCAGTTCACGAGTTACTCAAATGATGAACGTGCCTGCATCTTCCACCTCGTCTGAGTCGAGTGGCTAGCCGACCTCCTGATGACCACCCCCTTCGCGTGATTCGGCTTGATTGGGGAGGTGGTTCTGCTGTTCTTCTGTGACCATCGTCAGCAACTTCGCCAGTATCTCGCGTATCTCCTGCTCTCGGGTGATCGCCGCTGCGGATCGCTTCGGCTCACGACTGCTGCATGCGACGAGCCGCAGGAGATCTGGCATCATGGATAGCAGATTCTTCGTTGCCGCACCGCTGCCGGCGCGCGGACCCACTCGTGCGTTGTTCTGTGCACTCTGCAGCATGTCACGCAGGGTGTCGACGAGTAGCGCGCCGGCACTGGCGTCGTCAGGGTTGCTAACAAACTGCGCTATGATTGCCTTGTTGCGGGATTCCATAGAGGCTTGTGCCACCTTCTGCAGCTGGCTGCGCGAAGCCGCTGCCGGTGCGGTGGCGGAGGCGTGGCTGGCGCGCTGCGACTGTGCCGGCGCCTCGTGACAGGCGACGGTGCCCTGCAGACTGAGGGGCATGTGACTGCTATCACTGCCGCTGCGAGTGTGATGATGCTGATGGTGGTGCTGCAGCGTCGAGGCGGACGACAAGGGCGGTAGGCGACCTGTCGGCGTGGCCGCGACGGCGTCTGCCCAGCGCTGTAACAGCGCCAAACTCCGCCGCGCCACCCGATCCAGCGCCACGCCCTCTGCAGTGGACGCGATTGATAAAGCCGTGATGGCTGTCGTTGCACATATCACATCCTCATACTGTTCCATCGCAAAGTGAACCACCTCGCCGAGGATGTCCACAAGCAGGTCGAGCGACTGCAGCGCCGCCGTGACATGCGGCGGCAGCATCGTTGTCGTTGGAGTCGCGGTAGTTCCGCTTGTCGCTGCCGCTCCGGTCTGCGGTGTCGCCTCCAAGTGCCGCACCACCGTGGAGGTGGTGGTGAGCAGCTGCTCAAACACGCCACAGAGCGCGGCCACTCCATCCTGGCGGCATTGCACCGCGGCCGCGGTAAGGGCTGAGACACTGCTAACCTCCGTGCTAGGAGTGGGCAGTGACGACGACGGCGTCGGGGTGCGCGCCAGCACCGTTTCCCACAGCGTGCGCTGCAGTAAAGTGACGCACTCTTCTAGGAAGAGCGCGGGGAGGGTGAAGGGCGCGCTGCCCAACCGCGGCGGCTCGGTTAGAATTTCCGCAGAGGCGAGGTGCAGCAACAACAGCGTACCGGTGACTTGCAGGGTGCTGGGGGCCATAAACACCAGCCGCGCGTGATTCTCGTTGGTCGTCGTCGCTGGCGTCTCAGTCGCCGCGGCGGGGGTGTTGGCGGATGCAGGATTCGGCGGCAGTGCATCGGACTCTCTGCGCTTCGCAGCGGCCGCACCGAGAGGATCTATGCCCATGTGATGCAGTATCAAGGTGTTCATCGTCTCCATGACGGAGCTGAGATACCCCGGGTGCGAGCCAGGCGGCATCACCGACTTGAGTGGGATCAGCGCGCTCGCCGCCGTCGCTCTTGCATTGGTGGTGACCTCGTCGTCCCCCACTGTGATGGAGACCGACTCGTAGACGCCCTGTAAAACAAAGCTTTTGAGCGTCGCCGCTGAGGGAAAGGCAGACAACAACACCCCGTTCCACATTGTCTGCGCCTCGCAGCTAGATAGTGTTGGCCACACCGCGGTCACCCCCTCGAGCAGCGTGGACTGTGCCTTGTTGGGGAAGTAGTACGAGTTCACCACAGCTGGGCAGCGGGTGACAGCCTGCAAGAGGAAGAGGAGGCGAGTGAAGTACTGGGTAGGAGATGAGGAGCCACCGTGTCGCAGCCCTGCGCCTGAGATTGATTTTACAGCGGGTGCTGGTGCCGCTGCTCCGAAGCCGCCACTACCCCAGCCGCTGAAGAAGGAGCTGAAACCCGTCGTGCTGTGACTGCGCTCTACGGTGCTTGATTGCGTGGAGGTGGTGAGGTCAGCCGCGGCATCTGGCGCCGCCGTCGCGAGGCGCTGAAGGCGGAAGCTGTCGCAGAGGGCGGCTACAGCGGCCGCCATCACTGCGATGGTACACTGCTTTCCTCTTCTGTGGACGTGGGGTGCATTTGCTGTCCCTTCTCGAAGATCTGCAGGCGGCTCATCAGCACAGTCATTGCCCCCGCCACATAGGATCAGCCGCTCCAGAGCGCTCCAGGCGAGGTGTACCCCATGCGCGTGCAGCCCTTTCTCTGGCATCTCGACAAGGAGCCCGTGGAGGGCGTGCACGGCTGCCAGGGCGGCCTGTTCGCCGGAGGTGCCCCGTAGCACCACGCAAACGTCGCCACACAGTCGCAGGAAACGCTCCAGCACCTGCGTGGCGTCGTCCTTGTCGTCCTCGGCTGCGGCGGTGGCGGCCTGCATGCGTGCGTAATGTGTTACAAGCAGGCGACCCCCCGCATCAAACAAAGCGACGCGTACCTCCTCCAGCTGGGCCGGGTGATCGATAAAGCTGCGGAGCAGCTGCGGCATGGTCGTGTCCGGTGAGCATCCCCCTGCCTCCGCGACCACGACTGTTGCGCCGTCTCCTCCCAGCGCAGACGGCAATGGCGATGGCGGAGGCGTCGCGCAAAGCTCTGTCGCCACTGCAGCGACCTCCATGAGAGGCAGCAGCACATCCAGTAGGACGCATCGCCAGCACACCGCGGAGAAGCGCCAGCCGTACGTCTGCACGAGAGCAAAGAATGTCTGCAGCGCGGATTGGCGCACCTCCTGTCGATCATCGAGGCAGCCGTTACGTAACTGCCAGAGGAGAGAGCACCAGAGGCGGTCCTGCTGCTGTTGGACGACCGAAACACTGTCGGAATATCGCGCCGGTGACTCTGGAGCCCCTCCAGCAGCCACACTTACACAGTCGACGGTCGTGACTCTCACGACGCCGATGCTTCCTCTACTGGCGTTATTGTCGACGTTGCAGCGCTTGATCTCCTCGACTGCCTCTCTGCCAAATACGGCGAGGTAGTCCGCAATAGACCACAGCAGCTGCACGGCGCTCAGATTTGTGTGAAGCTTGCGCTCACCGGCAGTCCCTCCATCGACGCGGTGCACTGTGAAGGCGCCGACGCACACGATCAGGCGGTGCAGACCGTCCACCTTCAGGCGTGGAATGTAGTTATGCTGAATGCTCTCCAGCGCGCGAAAAGCCGTGTTGAGGGATTCAACGGCTTGGCTACTGGACGTAGCAGCACCTGCAGCGGTGGAGGGCGCATTGATGATGCCCAGCTTCTCGAGAAGGAGACTGGAGCTGCTAGCACTGCGACCACCGACGCTGTTAGTAATGACGCTGCTTTGCAGGATGCTGCTGCTCCCACCAGTGCCGGTGGCGCTGGTACTTGTTAGGACATCACCATCCGCCTTGGTCACCATGGTAGTCCGCTGCAGCAAGGACAAAATAGATTCCCAGGCGGCGCCGTCGATGTCTTCGCCATAGGACTGCACGATCTTCACAACGTCCATCAGAACGGCGGCGGCGGCATTGGCCAGTATCTGGGGGACTGCGGCAGCGACGACAGAAGATGCCGCGGATGTCTCTAACGCTCCCAAGCTAGCGGACCTCTCCTCTATCTGTGGCGGTGCCAGACCCTCATCTGTCTCAAGGAGAGCGGGGGACGTGCGATCCTCCCGCCCCCGCTGCTCCGCCACGTTCGTCGCTGCAGCCGTTGCTGATCGTCCGCCTTGTCCACCGCCTCTGCTTGGCGACCCAGCATACTGTCGCTGCCACTCATGGTAGACGCCGTCGAGTAGGGCAAAAGGCCTCGCCAGCAGCTGCTCTAGCAGGTCGAGGTTGCCAGACGCGGTCGCCGGCGGGGCCGTGGGGGCGCTGCTACGGTTGGCGTCGAGGGAGTTGTGAAGGGCGATCGCCTGCGAAGATCGATGCACAGCAGCGAGAAGCCGTGAGGTGCTTTGTCGGGGATCCGCCTGCACGAAGGGCAGGAGAGGAGGCCCACAGCTGCCGCCGACGCCAGCAGGGCAGTCCTTCGCAGCACTTACGGCCAGAGAAGACCCCGAGGCGGTGGTGGCGAAGAGCGCATTCGCGACTTGCGTGAGGGGCACAGCGGCGAAGGGGCCAGAGGTGAGCACGAGGGCAGCACTCTGCACAGCCTGGTAGGAGGAGGACGGCGCTGCGATCGCAGTGTCACTCAACAGGCTGCCACCTCCACCGCCGGCACTCGCCACCGCCGCAATTTGATGCCGCCCTGCCGATCGACATAGCTGCACGGCTACCGTAGCAACGTGGCTGACGACTGTAGAGAGCACCAGCTCGATCGTGCGGGTTTCCTCTTGCGAGAGATTCCCACTCACCAGTGGCGTGTCTAGGACAGCTGCGGCTGGTTCCACACAGCTTGACGCCGTAGCCGCCAGCAGTGCCCCCTTATGCGCCCTCATCATTGTCAACAGTGTTGTGCCCCACCTCTCCACGTGCTGGTGGTCCGTTACGTAGCGGCACACCTTCGTTTCCAGCTCCCACAGATGCAGTGCCCGCGCAACAGCACCGG
Source organism: Leishmania panamensis (assembly GCF_000755165.1). NCBI lineage: Eukaryota > Euglenozoa > Kinetoplastea > Trypanosomatida > Trypanosomatidae > Leishmania > Leishmania panamensis. The sequence continues at coordinate 173,320 of NC_025888.1, read as the reverse complement.
TGCGCTGATGCTGCACCTGCCCCGCTTGAGGACTGGGCCGGCTGCTCCCACCAATGTGGCCTCCGACATCTTCAGATGCTGTGCCGGCCGCCGCGTCGGTGTACCGCAGGTCTATGAAGGGCAGCATGGCTAACAGCGACACGCTCAGGCATTCTGATGTGAGCACCCACTGGTCTCCGCAGCCCTGCGGGTGGTGGCGAGGCAGTCGACTGGACGCGGTAGTGTACGGTGCCGTGACGTGCAGATCCCCGCAGGCCCACTCGTTGACGGCGAGTGCTGCTCCGTCCTGTTGTGGTGACGACGCCGCGGGCCCCAAGGCCACAGTTGCCCTCATCAGCTCCGCGAAGAAGAGCTCAAACTGAGTGTAGGGCAAGTGGCAGGCGTTGTGGACGCAGAGGGAGCGCAATGCGTCACGCAGGTGCAGGGCGTCACTCAGTAGCTGGTCTTCTTGCTCCTGCTCCTCAGTGGACTCCTCGATCCATGACAGCAACCGCTTCAGCATGTGCAAAAGAGGCTCTGTCATAGCGAAGCCGCGCGCGAGCAAGGCCCATCCACTCCTCAGCTGTGCTCCGAGGGTATTGGCGATGACGTGAAGCGTCTTCATGATGAAGATCTTGTGCTGTAGGCGACACACACCAAGGATGACGGCGTGTTGCACGGCTGGTGCCCGCCAGCCGCGTGATGTGAGCACCGACGACATTGCCAAAGACGCAGGCGCCGACTGCTGCTGTTTGCTATACGGCGCCGATGCTGTAAGAAGCGGCGTGCCGATGCGCGAGGGGGCGGCGTTCATCTGCGACTGGGGCAAGGACATTATCCAGCTCCCGCTTCTGCCACCGCTGGGACGCGCCGGCGTCACTGTGTTGCCTAGGGTCGAGGAGGAGGTCGTGCGACTACGACGCCGCAGCCACCCAACACCCCAGCTGGGCATAGTGGGGGCATACTGTTGCATCCCCTTCGCGCCACCACTGCTATCCGGTGGCGCGGCGTCGCGATCATCGCTGAGGCTGAGCGCCGCGGCGGCGACGGATCCCGGCACAACCGGCTCAGCAGCCGCGCACACGTCGTTCAGCGTGAGAAGCGCTTCCAGCAGGGTCGCTGTTGTGGGGGAGGACGCGTCTGACATGCCCGACGCGGTTGGCGGGGCCAGAGCGACCAGGTGACCAGCCACCGAGTCCTGCGCCCGCAGCACGTCCACGAGTGCTGCCAAGTAGGAGTCTCGCTCCCCGGGCAGCTGTAGGATGCAGCTGACTTGTACCCAGTAGCCAGTCGCTTTCAACACGACCGGCAGCACGTCCTCTTCGTAGCGGAGGTGGGGCAGACAGAGCTGCTCGCAGTGGAGAAGGTGCGGGTGCAGCGCCAAGAAGCACGCACGACACCAGCCCAGCACCTGACCCTTCTCTGTCGCGGTAACCGAGGACACCAGCTGCGAAAAGAGCTGGCCAAAGGCGGTGAGGCAGTTGAGTGCTTCCGTGAAACACTGATAGGCTGTGGACGCGTTCGTCGTACACAGGCAGAGCGGCGTTGACACTGCCGCCGCCTCGTAAGCATTCGCGGGTGCTGTCTTGATCTGCAGCGGTGAGGGCTTCAGTGATCGCTCGCCCAGGCTGCCATCACCGGTGTCCCCGGCGGACAGGAAGCGCGGAGGGGTGATGGGCAGCAGAGGGGACCTTGTAAGCGCCGCCTCCTCCGCCTCCTCGCCGTCACTGCCACCGCGTCTGTCATCGGCGCTCGCCTGGATGGTGGTGGTAGGAGGGGGTTGGATGTGGGACACCACCACTGCCTGCACGGACAGCACAAGGCGGACCAGCGACGGCACGCCAGTGACATCCACACCACCACCGCCGCCTTCTTCACTGGCCGCCGCTGCGTTCGCAAAGCCCAGGGCGACCGGCGTGCTGGCGTGCTCATTTTCGCTGTCTCCGCCGCCAAGAGCACTTTGGCTGCCCGTGAGGTAGTGGCGCGAGCGTGAGAGCCCGGGCAAAGGCCATCGATGATAAAGAGGGCTGCCATTTGGTGACTGCGACCACTGCCGCGAGGCTACTCCTGTGCCGCCGCAACTGCGGTCGCCATTGCCGCTGTTGTCACTGTTGTAGCCGTTCCAGTTCACATCTGAGCTGGGCTGCCACACTTCCTCCGAGTATAGGCCGCTGCTACGATGTTCCTCGACGTCTTCCGACATGCCTGCTGCGACTGCCTCAGCGCTGCTGTCATCGTGGTGGTCGCTTCGCATGGACCGCAGTTGCAGCAGCTCCCACAAGAACGACACACTCGTAAGAGTCTTGCGCCAGAGAGACAGCACGACTGTCGCAGCCTGCGACAGTCGCTCGGGATCGTCGCTGCTCATCAGCGCGCCACCTGAAACATCGCCGCTGCTGCCGAACCACGGCGACAACGACGCTACACAGGGCTTGCGGTGTCTGCAGAGTCGCTGTAGCAGCTGTTCATGTGCCTCAAGAAGCACTTGCGTCGAGTTCGTCATGCTTTGAAGGTGCGAGCTGATGGAGACGAGGGCGAGTTGCTGTGTGCACGTGAACATCTCCAGTGAGCACGGTGTCCCGCTAAAGGATCCATCGCGCTGCTGCTGCTGTTGCACCTCCACGAATAAGGCTGGAGGGGGCTGCATGGACACTGTAATGCCCATCTCACGCAGGCCCCACAGTGCGACAGAGAAGCAGCAATCGTTGAGGCACTGCACGTACGGTGGGCTGTGCATGGACACCGCGGCGGCTGATGTGACTGTTGGGTCACCGCTCACACCCCCACCTTCTCCGCCAACACTTTTGGTCTCCATAACTGGTGCCGCCAGAGCCTTGGCGTGCTCCTTGAAGAACAGCGTCACGGTGCGCACGAGAAAGAGTCGCAGTCGCTCCGGCACCGTCTCCATCGCGGCGCACGACGGTGTAGTGATCGTAAGGGAAGAGAGCGAAGTCAACTCTGCTGTACCACCACGACCGCCGGCGGCTGATACAGCTGCTGCTGACTGCGCATCCAACTCATTCTGGGTGAGCAGGGACGGGGTCGCCAGTGACTCGAGCATCGACCTCGACGACAGCGACGGCGCGCGCGAGAAGTGCTGCTGCTCTTCACTTCGTTGTCGCTCAGCATCCGCTGCGGCAGCCGCCACGCTAGCGGTGATGCCGGCCATGGACGATGGTGTGCTGCCTCCGTAAGGCACCGGCGCGCTTTTCTTGTTACTGCAGTTGCTGCCACTGACCGCGGGCGCACCACCTCCACCTTCCGCACCACTGGGAACAGAGCTGGTGGTGCGATAGGGATTCAGGTACAGCCACCGCGTACGTATCCCGATCATAAGGCGGCAAATATCCCTTATAAAGGCGACGCCCTGCAGCTGGGCAGTGAACGTCGATGCCATCAGCGCTACGGATGGGCTGCTACGGTGCAGTACATCTTCATCATCTCCGGCCTCGCTGTTGTGCAGCGCGGTCAGCACCGCGTGAATGTGGTGCGTCAGCGTCGCCTCGCACGTCGCCTCAAGCATGGACATCGGCGCGACGCCGCTGTAGAAGAGCAGGAGCACACCGTAAAGCTCTGCGAGCGCGCTGCTGCCGAGCGGGCATCTCGACGCTGCCGCCGCAGTCATCTGCAGCAGACGGACGAGGACCTCATCGTCATGTACTAGTTGCACGGGCCCAGGAGCGGAAACGGCTGCTGTGGCTGCTGCTGTAGCGGACGGCACAGCGCCGCCGCTGAGGCTGGGATCAAAGACTCCGCTAGAGAGCTCTGTGTCTCGTGGGGCGGTGCTGTGCGACTGCAGCACAATAGAGGACGCCGTCGACGCGCTTATCACCCGGAGCTGGCGCGGCAAGGTAGTTCGCGCTGGCAGCTCCGTGCTTAACAGGGTATACTGCGTGGTCGGTGATGGCGAGGACTGAAAAGCGAGCGCGCGGACTAGGTCCGCCACACGTTGACCGACCAGCTGTGTGACAGGCAACAGCGCCAGAGCAATGAGCTTACCAATATCGCCGATGGACTGAAGCAGCAATGCCCGAGATGCCGCATGGTGGCGGTAGTAAGGTGCGTGCGGCGAAGACACCGCGCAGTTCGCCTGCGTGCCGGCTGTCGGCTGACTCGCTGCCTCGGCTGCAGTGACCGGAGCATGCGGCAGCTCGTTGGCACTGCCCATGGCGTGCAACGCAGTGCTGCTACTGCTGTGTGACAGGCGTCTTCCTGTGGGGGGGCTTGAGGGTGTGGGATGCGCTGCGCTGCTGCCGTACCTGCGCGTCATGATCCCGGTCCCTCCAGCGCTGCGCTCCGCCAACAGTATGCAGGCGATGTAAAGGGTCTCGAAAAGGCTAGCGGGGTCGTACTGGCGCTGGCGGGTAGCCTGGATGGCGTCGCGCAGGGCAACGAGACTGCAGTGCTTCGTTGACTCCACCAAGAGGTTCTCGAGGTTTGTATGGAAGATGGCGTGGGCGAGATGGCGCACATCGGTGGCGGGCTCGGCAGCGGGGCATAACAGCGATGCCGCTGTTGCCCCTCCTGAGAGGGCATTGGAAAGAGCTGGTTGTGGGGTGGTGGGTGCGCCCATTGGCGGCGGTGCTTTCGCCTCCGCTGGGACGGCGGTGCGACCAAGCGGCCACCAATAAGACGCCATGCTGAAAGCGAGGGGGTGGGGTGGGAGAATGGGGTGAATGGAAGGGTGGGCTGAAGGGTGTGCGTGTGCGCACAGATGAACGGCGACAGCACCAAGGAAGGGGAGCCAATCAAACACACACGAAAAAGGAGCAGGCGGGGGAGGCGATACGGCGGCAACGGAAAGAGAGGCGGCCCTCCTCCTCCTTCTCCTCCCCCACGCGCGCACTAACACGAAGACGTCAAGACGAGAACGGCAACGGCGGCTAGCCCAGCAGTGCTCATATATATAAAAAGCCGTGGCACGGGCAAAGCGAAGCAAAACAACATGCACGAGTGGACACCAAAAGGCAGCAGACCGGAGGGAAAACGGGGGCAGTGGCGGTAGTGGTGGTGATGGTGGGGGTGCGGGGGATGCGGGCAGAGAGGGTGGGAGGGAGAGAGGGGGAACAGCGACAGGCGAGTGTGAACGGGGAAGTGTCAATGCGTCAGGGCAGCGAACACCCATAGAGGAACGACAGAAGTGAACACTTCCCAAGTGCACTCCTCTTTGCCTTCTTCTTCCGCTACTCTACACGGCCGCTGCTGCTGCTGCTGGTGGTGGTGGTGTATGCGACAGTGATTAACAGCACAGGGGGAGGAGGGGGGCTCAATCGTGGAGAAGGTGGTGGCGGAGGAGAGAGTGAGGGGTGATGGGTGAGGCGTACGACCACAGGACCGCGGGTGTCGGTGCACAGGGGTGGTGTAGTGATGCATGTGCGCTGCCCCTCGGAGAGCAAGGGGAGAGGACATTGTGGTACGCCCACAGCTACACCTGTCCGTGTCGCTCTGCCCTCGCAAGCGTGCAAGCCCATAGGTGCGGGACCTCAATGATGATGGATGAAAAGCGCCATGGGGGTGATTGCTGACTCCCGCTCTGCTGCCAGCGCTGCGCTGCGTGGTGAAGAGTTCGCCTGTTGCCAGTTGTCAGTTATGTGCTTGCCTGTGTCGTGCAGCCGTCACGCAGCGACGCGGGGAGGGGGTGGAGGAAGAGGACGACAGGTCTCATGGTGAGCACCCCACCGACAACACACACACACACACATCAAGGACAAGGCCAACGCACAGCGTTTCCCACGCCGGACCTCAAACTCCGTCCCTTCCCCCCCCCCCCCATCGGGCAGATACTGGAGTGACTCCTCCTACTCGAGCGCTTTATTCGACGAGGCTTCAGTGGAGTCCGAGCGTGAAGAAGAGGAAGAGTCGGGCCCTCGTGTGGAGACTGGGTGACCGGCCGAGGTGTCGAGCTGTGCCTCTGCTGTCGCAAGCGTTCGAGGCCCTGGCGCGGCTTCCGTGGCTGTCGATACAGCCGCTGGAATCGCGGCTGCGACTCGCGCGGCACCGTAAGAAGCGGCTCTTCTGTGTTGAGAGCCGGTTGAGGTGGTCGACGTGCCACCTCGTCGCAGCAACCCACTTAGCCGTGCGTTCTCGTGCTCCTTTTCGGCACACCGGGCGTGCAAGACGCCGTTGCGCTGTTCCAGGGCGATGTAGTCACCGGTCAGTCGGTTCCACAGTCGACGCAGCTCGTTGCGCTCATCGCTGACGGCCTTCAACAGCGTATCTTGCCGCGCGAGCAGCCCTCGCATCGGGTTATGTTCACTGAGCTGTGCCATCTCTGCCTTCCACTGCTCCTCCTTGGACTGCTCTGCCCTTAGCAGCTCCCGCAGCTGCGCTTCACTGGCCTGCGCCGCGCGTAGTTCAATGTCATTGCTTACCAGCTCAGCGCGCAGCAAGTCGATCGTCTGCTGTCTGGCGCGGTGCCGGGCGCGGACATTGTCGTAGGCGTATTCCAGGGAGGTACAGAGGCCGGGAAGCGTCGTAGGAAGGCGATAGCAAGGCGAGCCTCTTATGTTCACTGCACCGGGGACTGCCACGTTGCCACTGGCGGTGCTGCCGCCCCTGGCTGCTTCGGTCGTGTCGTCGCCGTCTGTCAAGTGAATCGCACTGGGAGCCGGTGGGACTGTGCTCGGGGAGGACGATGTGAGGGAAGACTCGATAGCATCGTCTGCCCACATGGAGCGCAGCAGCGCGCCAAGCGTGTCCATGCACCCACGCTGGGCCACTGCCTGTTCCACTTGCGCTGATTCAGCCAGCTGAGACTGTGCCTGCGCATGGCGTGCAGCCTCTTTCTGCGACGCTACAGCAATGCTGCATCTGTGGAAGAGGGGTCGATATCCTTCGCGCTCTAGCAGCTCCGCCTTGGCGGCCTTTGCTTCCTGGTAGAGGGCAGCGAGACCCGCCATGGTTCCCTCTACGCGCAGGCACAGTAGTTCTCGTCCGGAATCCTGAAGCGCGTCAATGTTGAGCTGGTGGGCGGCTCTGAGAGCCGTCAGCTCGGCCTGCCGAGTGACGCGGTCGGCTTTCTGCTCTTGCAATTCCGCGTCGCGGCGCGCCATGGCAGCCTTGAGTGCATCCAGCTCTGCGACTAGGTTCTTCTCTCGTTCTTCAGCCGCCTCGGCTCTACTTGTAGTACTGCGCAGCTCACGCCGCGCCGTGTATACGTCCTGTGTGGTTACCGCCAACTGCGCATGAGCATCCGCCAGCTGGTCGCGCAGCTCTGTTCGTTCGCTGGCGACAGAGGCCGCGTGCTCGGCACGAAGCCGCTCCGAACTCTCCTTGACCTGCCGCGCGCCCTCAGCTGCGCTGAGCGCTGCTGCTGCCTCTTCACGTGTGATGGCCACTTCCCGCTCCAGCTGAGCCACCTCGCGACGACGCGTGCACTCCATGTGCGCCAGTGCTTGGAGCACTTGACTGGCATGTTGCTGCCCTTCGCGCAGTTGCTCTGCCAGTCGCTGCAGTCGCTCCCGTTGTTGCTGAATCGGACGCGTGGGATCCACACCGGTAGGGGAGGAGACGGAGGAGAAACGGGAGCCGGCAGCGCTGCTCATTAGTGCTGTGCCCGCATTGCCCAGTGACACCTGCGGGCGCCGCGGCGTCGAGCAGCCGGAGACCAGCAACGCACCTGGGGCGCTATTGACCTTTGCGCCTGCGGAGGCGAATGCAGAGTGGCTGGCGCTCACCGCGCTACCACCGACTGCGCCGTCATTGATCGACTTAATGTTGTCCGCGGCGGCACCGTACAGCCAATGCTGTTGCTGTTCCTGGACTTCAAACCGCAGTCGCTCTTGGCTCTCCAGAGCGCTGTCGACGTAGTGCAGCAGCGAGTGGACGCACTTGAACAGCTCGCCTAGCAGTTCCCCTTCGAACAAGTACTTGTCATCATAATGCACCTCGTCATGGGCGATGTCGACTACTTTACTGACGGCGTGCAGCGCTTGGGTGCAACGGTGCAGTTCCTGGTCGTGCGTGGCTTGCTCGAGAACGCGGAGCAGCTCACGACGCGCCTCCTCGTTCTCCATGGGGTTGACAGCGATGCTGGGGGAGACCGAGGAAGTGGTTGGAGCTGCCGCTGCCTGCGCAGGCATCATGGTAGGGGACGAGGTCCACGGCAAAGCTGCCTGTGCTGCCTGGTACGCGTGATCCACGCTGGTGCCGCTCGGCACGACGAGCGGCGAGGGCCCCGGCCGCTGCGGTGTTGATGATTGGGCAGGCGCACTCGTCAACGCCAGCGCTGCCTCGAGATCTCCGATCCGCTGGTGCAACATCGCACAGTCCCGCTCGCCTCGTGCAAACTCGGTGGCAAGTGCATGGTACTGCTCTGCCTGTGTTGAGTACAGAAATCCTTCAACAACCTCGCCGAGACGCACTTTGCAATACTGCAGCGTCGTGGGGTCCGCCAGCAGCTGAAGGAAAATGTGGTCCTGCGGCAACTCTGTCGTGAGCGTCATGATGATGCTTCGTACGCTGGCCTGCAGCTTCTCGTTGTAGATGCCTCGCAGGATGTCGTCGCTCGTTGCGACGGTCGCTGTCGATGCTGCGGCAGAGGCGTTTTGGCGTGCCCCATCACCAGTGCCGTTCTCCGTCGGGGGCGGCTCGAGAATCGCCTCTGTGCCAGCGATCCTCGACATCGGCGAAGTGAAACCGGTGGACAGCCCTGAGAGGAAAGATGTGGTGGTCGGGTTCATGCCCGCCAGCAGCTGAGCGTTGCTGTGGGACGGCGGGGTATGATGCAGGTAGGACTGCGTCAGCGGCGGCGCGCCCTGGGCGGTGCTACTGCTCGGCGTGGAAGAGGCGGCATTCTCGGCGGCGTTGAAAGCGGGGATTGTCGCCAGTGGCGGTCGACGAGCGCCAAGAGGTGTGACGCTCATCCGCAAGAGCCGGGGGGATTTGCTGAAAAAGAGCGAACACTGGAGAGGGGAGGGGAGGGGCAGATGACGGACCAACGACAGCGTCAAGTCTTCTATACGGACGCTTCACACACCCCACTGCACTGATGTGACGCCTATGCCTGGAGGGTGAGTACAGTCACTGGTACTGGCTCGTAGGAACTGCAAGGGCACGGCTCGATACGAAGCTGATATCCGTCGCTCTCCGGCGCTGGGCGGTGTATATGTGTGTGTGTGTATATGTGTGAAGAAGCCAAAACGCACCCGATCAGTCGATCTGGGGAAAGCAAAGCGAAAGAGGGACGTGTGCTGACGTACAGAAGGTGTATATATTTTTTTTTTTGGGGGGTGGGGTGGGGTGGGGTGAGGGGGGGAGTATGCGCGTGTAGACCATATTGCCGTCGTAAAAAAGGGGGGAAGCGCCTCAGGTACGACCGCCACGCCTCCCTTTGGCGCGCGCGTGTGTGTGTGTACGTCGGAGGGAGTGGCGGGTGAAGAACACAGTCCGCCCAGAGAGAGGGAGGGAGGGAGGGAGGGAGAGAGGGAGAGAGACAGGTGGGAGTTACTGGACTTCAACTGCTGCCGTTCATCGTGACGAGCGCCAGAAGCATACGCGTGGGTAGAAGGGCTTTCCAAGCTTCGTTCCTCGCACACCACAAAATTGGGGTCATATGAACGTGGTGGCTGTGGTGGCTGTGGAAGCGGGGAATGGGTGACCCAGCACCTCACGTACGCATCCCCCCTTGCCTGTGCGTGTGCGTCTGTGTGTGTTTTCATTGGAGCTATGGTGTGCGGCTTGACGAGCGCGCCACACCCAGGCAATCCAAAGCGCTGCTCTGCAAGCGTACGTACCACGGAGAGGAGGGGGGAAAGGGTGTCCCGTCAGCTTTGCACCCATGCAACATACCGACCCTCATTCTCTTTTCCTCCCTTCCCCCGGGACACGCCCTACCAACTTGGCCACCACGGCCCTCGTCCTGCTCCCTCCTTCACCCGTGCGAGCCCCCCGTTTTCCTGCCCTTCTTTGTCCTCGCATACACACAGCCGTGCACACCCCTGCGTCACGATGCGGTAATGATGACCGCACGTGCGCGCTTCAGGGAGCCCGACACTTGCACGGGAGGGAGGGGGAGAGCGAGGAGAGATGGCGCGTCTAAATTGCGAGGAAATGCTCACGCAGCTTGCCTTGCAGCACCACGGCTTCCGGGTGGTCCGGTTCCACCTCCAGCGCCCGCATCACCATCTGATACGACAGCTCCAGCTCCCCTGCCTGGAAGGAGATGACGGCGGTGTTATACAGCGCCTCCGTCAGTCCCGGCGCCGCGAGTAGCGCCGTGTCCAGGAGGCGACGCCCGGCCTTTTCCTCCTTCTTTTCGTAGGCCAACACCGCCAGGTTGTTCAGCGCCTCCGCATGCGTGACGTCTGCGCCGACGGCAAGACGGAAGGCGCGCTCGGCGAAGGTCATGTTGCCCATCCCGATGCCCATGTGCCCGATGTTGTACCACACATCTGCGCGCTGGCTGTCTTCCCGGCACAGTGCCAACGCACGGGACAGACAGCGCAGGCTTAGCTCCACCTGGAACGTGTAGAAAGCGCAGAGCCCCACGTTCGTCCACACCTCTGACGTGTGTACGCCCATCTGCAGCAAACGGCGGTAGTAGCGCAGCGCCAGCTCTGGCTGGTTGCGCTCGTAGAAGAGATGCGCGCCAATGCAGGCGATGGCCTCGATATTGCTGCTATCGAGGTGCAGTACTTGGTTGTAGAGGTCGTAGGCGGTACCGGGCTCATGCAGCTCGTCGCGTAGACGCGCACAGCAGAGAACGACGTGGTGGTCGACTGGGTTCACCTCGAGCGCTGCCTCGTATGTCTCGAGGGCTGTCAAAGGCTGGTCCATCTTGAGGTACACCTTGCCCAGTTGCATAACCACGCTTGTGTTGTAGTTGGCGAACACACGGCCCTGCGGAAAGCCGCCACCGCTACTGCCACTGCCTGGCCTCGCCTTCGATTCTCTCGCTAACATTCCTCCCCCGATGCTGGCGTTGGCTGGTGCGTCGAAGAGAGCGGCTTTGAGGTACTTCTCCGCCTCCCGCAGCAACCCCAGCTGGTAGTTTGCCTTGGCCAGGCGTGCCTTCCACCACCAGTCATTCGCGTTTGTTATGCCGACATGCTCCTGCGCCGTGGACACCGCGGCAGTCTTTCCGGCAGGCGGCAGAGATGGTGGGTCAGCGCCGGGTCCGGCAGCGGCGCCAATGGGGAGGACGGGGGGCCGCTCTTCTCCTCCACTGCCCATTGGCAGCTTGGCAGCAACGCCGGACGCTGAAGGTAGCGGTGTTGCTGGCGTCATCACAGACTTGGCTGAACGCAGAGCTGCCGTGCAGAGTTCCAACGCCATCTTGGGTTTGTGTTCTACGTAAAGGAGGTAGTCGCACAGAAGCTTCGCCACCATCGGCTTCTCGCGCGCGTAGCGCTCAAGGTTGAGAGCCTGCACATTGATGTGAGGTCCGCCTGGTACGGACCGAAGGGACGCAGTGCCAAGCCGAACGAAGCGGCCGGTGACAGGACGCGCCGCCGTACCCCCACCAGGACCGCCGCGGACGGAGCCGGGGCGGTTCTGCAGCGTTCCTGGTCGCGCGTAGCCATACCGGCTGCTCACTGGTCGCCCACCGCCTGTCGACGTTCCTAGTCGACCAGCGCGACCAACAGCGTCAGCAGCTGTGCCGCCGCCTGCGGTGCCCTGCCGCGCCGCCCGCAGAGATGTGTTGGGCCGGTGCAACGTGCTCACGACGGCCTGTTCGCCTTCCATGAGCACGTCATCGACGCCGTCATCCTCGATTTCGGCATCGTCGTACAAGCTCTGGAGCACTATCGCCTTTGTCTGAATAAACCACATGCTCTCATCCATGTAACCGGCGCTAGATGATGTCGCCGCCGTGGCGCCCGTCAGAGAGCCTGTGCGGTCCGGGGAGACGGTCAGTGTGAGGTAGTGAGTAGAGACCTTCACGCACTCCTCCAGCTTCCGTCGACGCAGCAGGCTGAGCGCGTAGTAGGCCGGGTCCATCCCAGGCGGCAGCTCCGGGGCCTCGACTGCAGCGAGGCTCGCCATGACTCACTCTGGTGTAGCAAAGGATGCGCCGAGGTGCTGAGGGGGAATGGAGGTGTGTGTGTGTGTGTGTGTGATGTGTGTATACGCGCAAGGGAGAGAACGAGGAGGGGAGGATGCGACTGCTCAGTTTGATCAAAGAGTTACCCCTTTCAATCCTTCGCTGTTTTTTTTTGGTGTCGTTGGCTTTTATGGAGGACGTTCGTGGAAAGCGCTGCACACACACACACACACAGACAGACACGCGCTTCTTTTCCCCTCTTCCTCTGCGTTTGACGAAGTAAGCTGGCCAGGGTGGGAGGAGGTGTCATTGAATCGATGGAAGAGGCGATGAGGGAGGTGCAAAGGGCAGAGGTAGAGAGGGACAGGGAGGGGGGAGGAGTATGGCGAGCCGTGGAGGAGGCCCTCTCTGAAGGTGGTGCTACCAAGTGTCCCGGTAGCACTGCGCATAAATGATAGGAGAGGTTCCGCTGAAAAGGTGAGTGAGCCATATGTGGTGCTCGGAACCTTTTTCGCGGAGAGATCGCAGCACAGGGAGAAGCGGAATGAGTCCACCGAGCTCCCAACCCCACTCCATGTGGAAGCCCCGAATTGTTTCCTCCTCCATTCGTTTCTCATCCGATGGCGCTGCGTGTGGTGGCGGTGGGAGGCACACGCTCCATCTGTCGCCTCGCGTTGAGAGCTCCTCCACCCCCCCCTTCCCCCTCTTCTGCGGTATTTCATTGAGGTGGCCATCACAGTGCGTCTTTCTGCAGTTGGCAGGTACAGTAGATTACACGTTCACACAGGCGTGCCTGGATGCCCAATACACGGAGAAAAAGCTGAGCTCGAATTTGGCCAATGAATCAAGCATCCCGCCCCCCTCCCCTCCTCTTCCTGTCCTCATCGCCACTCATTCACCCACTCGTGAGCGATGGGTGTAGTGCATAAAAAGGGGGAAGGGAGGGGCGAGGGGGGAGGAGGGACAAGATGAGACACGCCCGGACAGAGAAGAAGCGACGTCTGCGAGCAGAACCCCAACGGTCCTCCTCCCACCCTCAGGCCTGGCATCGCATCTCTCGCTCACGCGCCGTTGCCGCTCGCACATAACCCTGCGTGCGTGCGCATGTGTGTGTGTGTGTTGTCGATCACCTCTTTTTCTGTGGTCTTCTGCTAAATCTCCTCCGGCTCAAACATTTCTGAAATGCTACTGCGACACACGGGGCAGTTGGGGCACGACGGGGCGCACAGTCGGCACATAACCTTGTGCTTGCAAGGCAGCAGGATTACTGTGGGGGCGTGGTCCATGCATACGATGCAGTTCTCTTGCTTGCCCTGGATCTCGTCACGGACGTGCTGTAGGTATTCAATCATATCGCGCTCCAGCAAGCGCAGGCGGGAGAGCTTGTAGCCCTGCGCGTCTTTTGGAAATAGGACGCACTCCTGGGCTAGGTGGTTCATAATGTCCTTCCGCAGACGGCGCTCCATCTCCTCATCCTCAGTCTCTATAACCTGGTCGGCGGTGCCGCGCGCCATAAAGGAGGCAGTGGCTGCCATGGCGGGGCCGCTGGCACTGCTACCCTGCGGACGAGGCAACGCGATTCGCTGTTGCTGCTGCTGTTGGTTGCATGTTGCCGGGGTGTAGGTGCCCATGGCTTGCACCTCTGCGTCGGACATTTCATACGACGCTTGCCCGTCCTGGCGCGGGTTGCGGTTATAGTCGCGCGCCATCATGGTTCCTTGTCGTACGAAGCGATTACTGCCGTTGCGGCTGGCGGGGCTCACACTGCCGTCCGTGCTAATGATGGCACCGCTGCTGCTCGCTTCGCTCATGGCGGCAGAGCTTCGCCGGAGCGGCGCATCATTGCTGCCGACGATGGGGTGACTATCCTGCGTCTGTGGTGGCACCAGCGCCGTCGGCGAGCTCGCGGAGAGGCTCTGGCGGTGCTGCCGAGTGGCTCCGTGGTTGGAGAGAGCCCTTTGTTGCTGCTGCTGTCTCGGCATCACCTGCGAATGCGGCACGCTGCGGCTTGCGTTAGCGGCACCTGCTTGACCGTGGATCGCCTGTGACCTGTTCGAGTTAGCGTTGACGTTCGAGTTGGCGCGGTGGCGGTTCGCTTCGTACGGATGCAGGCGGGCTGTCACCTCCGACAGCTCTTGCACAGTCGGCTCCCGCAGCGTAGGCTCGTTGCGAATCATTTGCAGCCACTCGCGGAACTCGCCCTCGCCCATGCTACTGTTGCTGACGCTGTTCAGCTGATACTGAACGCCGTTGATGGCGGCGAGCGGCGGTGGAAGCTCCAGCATAAGGTATACGTTCGTCGTCTGAGTTGGATTGGTTGAGAAGCCGCTGTAAACCTCACCCGCAGTCGTGCTGTGGATGCGCGCCACCACATATCCCTCTCTGCGAGTGGGCATCTCCAGCAACACCCGTACAAAGGCCCCGGAAAGGGTGCGGCTTGAGTCGACATTCTCGATCACGTAGATGGCGGTGTTGCGGCTTACCTGTGCTCGCTTTGCCGCTTCGAACAGGCGGCTGTCCTCTTCCGAAATCATCAGATGATGCGTATCACTCTCTCTCTCTGTCTGCGGTGTGGGGGGCAGCAGCTGAAGAGCAAAGCTGGGAAAAGGGTCCCGGTACAGGGGAGGGTGAAAGGAGAGACGAGGAAGGGCGCAACGAGAGAGCGCGAGAGGGGATCGCAGGGGCAAAGCCAGGAAGTCACCACAGGGATGCCGCAAACCCCCCAAAGAAAACACACAAGTGGCGAGGAGCCCACCAAAGACCACTGCAAGACCGCGGCGGGGAAACGCTCACGAGAGGGAGGAGGAGGGGGGGGGGAGCTTCCGCAACGAAGAGTGGAGGAACAGAAAATAGCAACAAGACAAGAGAGAGAGGGGGAGAGAGGAAGGGGGGGGGAAGGGGAGGGGAAGCACTGAGGGGTGTGTATGTGAGAGAGTTGAGCGACGCTGGAATCTGTGTAGGAGTCTGCGCGGAGACACAACAGTGGGGGGTGTGTCTGTGTGGGAATGCCCTATAGCGACAAAGGTAGGAGTTATACTCACTTTCTCACGCATAGGACGCAATCGTGAGCCGCTGCGTGCGCACACGTTATGCGGGAGAAAGTGAGTGAGTGAGGTCTACGGCACTGAGTTGTGTAGTTCATTCCGAGGAAGAGAAAGGGGGGGGGGGGAGGGGAGGGAAGAAGAAGAAGAAGTGACAAGCGAGTGAGCGCGGCGGCTGTGACATCAGGAACTCCACGTGCGAGGTCTGCGCTAGATGCCCTCCCCTCACATGACAGGTCGCTCTCTCCCCGGAACAAGCGCCTCAAGCAGTACCATACAGGGGTCTGAGCAGCAGAGGCGTTGTGCAAGGCACAGAAGGGGAGGCGCGTGCCGTAAGAGGGAGAGTAAGTCTGTAGTGGAGCGGGACGCAGCATCACCAGCGTCTACAGGTGTAGTCAGGCGGTCAGACACCTATGAACAGAGAATTCTTGTGCTTGCGTGTTGCGTGTGGATTCGAGTCGAGGCACGCACACCTACAAGACTCCCACGTCCAGAGAGCTGCATGTGCCGTGCGTGTGTGGGTAGGGGGGGGGGCAGAGAGCACTTCATGCTCAAGGCGTAGCTGGAGAGGAACGGGAGAGAAAGAGGTAAGGGGAGTGAAGCGGGGGATACCCCAGTGGAGACACACTCCTTCCCTCCCACACACGCCCGAGAATGGTTGGGAAATACGCGTCTCTCACCCTCCACTACCGAGGGAGGGAGGGAGGGAGGGAGGAGGTCAGCGAGATCGAAATTAGCATACATACCCATTAACTCGCCTGTGTGGTGGCGCTGTTGTCTGTAAGGGAGGAGAGGCTACTAATGCACATGTGCCTGTGGGAAACAAGCGAGGAGGAGGAAGGGATGACGAGCATCGCGCCAAGATGATTTAGGGTAGTGCGAGCGAGGTCGTGGACGAGAGAGGGAGGAGGTGCTTCTGCAGCCAGCATCTCGTGCATGGGGATGCGAAAAGGTGTGCGAGTGTGCGTTTACGCAGATACACATGCACACCCACCCACCCACACACACACGGCATCAGCCCTCAGAGGGAGAGGTGGAGGGGATGGGGGCAAGGGGCAGCGATTGAGAACAGGCGAGTACATCATCCATGCCGCTCTCTGCCGTCTCTTCGCTTCCCCCCGCCCCGCTTCCTCTCTCTCTGCCCCCTCCCCCCGTCTATCACCCACTCGACCCCCCCCCCCCAAACCCGCCACCCACCCACCCAACAATAACGTCCGCGAACGATGCCATCACATTTGGTGGAAGGGGTGTGTGGGGTGTGTGTGTGTGTGTGTCTTGGTTGCTGTGGTGGTGGTGGTTGTTGTTGTTGTGGTGTGTGTGTCTTGTCTTTCCAGACTCACGTGCGAAGCATGGGACGACCCCATAAAGGCAGAGACGCTGCAGGTATCACCGGTGCCGAGGGGCTCTGAGTCAGAGGCGACCGCGGCCCATCCGCTTGCCCTGTCACACCACCATCTCTCCAGGGAAGAGATGAACGCATCGGTACCGATGGTGGCTGTAGGATTTGTAGCTTGACACCGCCGTAGCGACTTGCAGCACCAGTGTCGCCAGTGCTTGTGTTGGCAAGGTCTGTGCGATGGGTGCCCTTGTCGCTCCACTCACCTCGCGCGCGTGTTGCTGCCTGGTGAGGGCGAGGAGACTGCAGCTTAGTATCATAGAGGTCGGTTGACAGCGGCGCGTCGTCTGGTGGGTGGGTGCCTGTCCCGTTGTTGTCTACGGCACCGCCACGCCTATAACTCTCTTGCCATCGTTTAGCGCGCGGCCGAGGTACTGTGCTTACCGCTGCCGTCGCTGTGTACGGCCGTTGCCGCTGCAGCGCGCCGATGAGAGCTCTGCGGGGGTAGAGGCAGCTGTCCGCCGACACTGGCGCTGTGCAAGTCTCCTTCAGGCTATTTGACGCACCAACGCTGCTGCCACCGCCGAGATGGTACGCCCCTTTCGGTGCGAGTTCACAAGAGAGGCTGGCGGTAGCAGGCCGCAGACTACCACCTAGGGTTGGCTGTGGACCGCCTCTGGCGGTCGAGGTGGCTGCGGAGGATGGGGGCCACGGGTATACACGCGGCAGACCGCCCGCCTGTTCCATCGCCACGAAGTACGTTGAGGCGTACTTGTAGTCACCCACACGAGGGGTTGGGCGAATGGTAGGACTTTGGTCGTTGGCGACCACAGCACCACCTCGCTTCGGCGGTGCTGTGGCCGCACTCCTGTTCTGCGGACTGTCGCCTCCAAGAACGGGCATTCGCGCGACAACATCAAGCACTGCTCCCTCTGGCTGGATTGTGCTGAGGGAAAGGGTGCTGCTGCTGTTGTTGCTGAGACGGCGAAGCAGCAACTGGTGCCGCTGTTGCTGCACCCCGCGCAGTCCTGTGAGGTTGACAGCATTGTCACTGCTGAGGTTGCGCCACGCCGTAAAGTGGGCAAACGTGCCGAGGTCACTGCCGGCCTCTGACGTTGCCCGAGTAGCCATCGCGCTTGTTTGACCAGTATCATTGCGCTTGATGTGCCCGTTCACAATACTCGTTCCAGTCGCCGGCCGCGCATCTGCGACGACACCGCCGTGTGTCTGAAAGGCGGTCACAGCAGCGAGCGAGCGCACGCGGCCCGTCGTTGCCTCGTCCAGGGAAGACCGCGGCGAAGCGTTGAGCAGGTCTCTGCCCATCGCATTCGCTCTGTCTCCTCCGCCCGCTGTCAGCGCCGCGGCTGCCGGGTTTAGCAAGATGGACATGGAGGAGAGGGTGGGTGAGAACGACGAGCGTATGGATCGCGATTGCTGTTCGAATCGCTTCCCTCCGCCGGCAGCGCCGCACGGCTTGAGTGCCGAGTTCAGCTGCATCGCGACCAGGATGTGCGGCGGCGGCCGCAGACGTCGCTCCATCGCGTCAAGGTACTGCTGCTGAACGCCGCTGATGCTGCCTGGCCGGCAAAGTCGCAGCCACCCAATCACGGCGCGCGCGGTGAAGCCGTAGTGACGCATCATGTAGACGGCGAGCATGGTACCCGTGCGGCCCAGGCCAGCGAGACAGTGCACCGCTACAGCACCCTTCTCACCCGATGTTAAGGTGCAGGTATCGTAGCCCCGCGTGCCGTTCGCGTGGGCAGAGTCTGGGCGTTGAGCGGGTGAGGTCGGCGCCGATGGAGGAGCCGCCGTCCACGTCTCCGGCATGCCACGGCATGTGCCGGAGTGCATGGGCGAGCATGACTGCAGCACTGGCCTCGAGTGACTAGCACAGGCGGAGTGGGCTCTCTTGGATGCGCTGGCCGCTCGCGCCGATGTCTTCGGCATCGCTGTTGCGGTCGACGAAGATGGAACCGACCACCACTGTCGCAGCGAAGCTGGCGCGACTGATTCACCAAAGTGCTCCTCTACTGCCTGCAGAAATCGTAGTAGCACTGCATCGCTCGGCACGCTGCCGTCGGCGTATGGCAGGTCAACGTGTCGTATGCCCAGCCGTAGCAGAGGCGAAGGGTTGTAGAGGCTGTCGTTCAGGCGCACCACAAGCTGCACACCCAGTTGGCGCAGCCGCCGTGCAAACACCTCAGCGGTGCGCTCGGGCTTGTCGTCCTGCGGGGAGCTCATGGCCAGGAACCGGCGAGGGACCACCCAGCTGTAGTCGTGCTGCTTGCCTTCCACATAGGCGGGAAGGTCAAACGTATGCACGTTGGCGAATCCGAGCGCAACGCCCTGCTCGAGTCCGGCCCACACGTCAATCAAGGTGAGCGGGTAGTTTGACACGCCTTGGCTCGCGTCGCGGTAGGAGAGAAAACCAGGGTAGATATCGACGAAGCCGCGATACCACGTCGCCGCAGCCGACCAGCCAAGACACAATACGCAGAAGGCGCCAACCAGACACGCCGTGTTCACCCGTTCCTGCGCGTCGAGGCTGGCGCACACAACCACTGGCCGCATTGTCCCCGGGGGGCCACCGGAGAGGGCCGTGGAGGCCGCCGAGATGGAGCTCGAGGAGTGCGATAGAGCCGATGCGGGTCGTCTTCTTCCGCCCCGCTTTCTGTGGGTATGGGTAGTGGCTCGTGAGCTCGTGTCATTGCCAACGGTTCCTGCAGCGGCAGAAGTGGATGCGGGTGAGGCGCACACGTCGACCCCTGTCACTGCCCGCAGCAGCTCACAGAGGCGCCGCGCAAAGTGCACGCAGCAGCCCATGTCCAGCGGGCCATAGTCGGCGAAGAAAGGACGGTAGAGGTAGGGTGGGGTACCTCGCAACGACACGAAGACGGCGTCCTGCCCCACGGTCGCCCTGGCGGTCGGGACTGCGCTTGTGCTGGCAACTTTGCCGTGGTCCGTGGCCGTGCCACTGGCGAAGGGATTCTCCTTGAAGTAGAAGTCGTGGATGGCCTCCATGGCCACGGACGTCACCGACGCTACCGTTATGGCTGCCTCAGCACTTCCAGCGAGCGAGGAGGAGAGACATTCGCCTGTAGATGCAAAGTACAGAAGGCCTGGAAGGATGGGGATGGCTTGCTTCGTATCAAGGAGCTGCTGTAGCGTCAGCACCGTGGGTGGGGTGGATTTAGCCGCGGTGGTTGCAGCAGGCGTCATATCCAAAGGCTGGGGCGGCATCCTGCGAGCGAAGCGCCAAGAGGAAAGAGAACGAAGTGCGTGTATGGGTGGTGGTGGTGGGAGGAGGAGGAATGGGAAGGTGGAGGGGAAGAAGCTGAAACTTATAAACGTCACTCAGGCATGCACGACGGCATCTGCCAAGACTGCGTACAGCTTATATGCTAGCGCCTCCTACGAGGGAGGGAGTTGTGAAAAAATAGGACGTGAGAGTCGCGACAGATGGCCCAATCAAGGTGAAGATGTACAGGAGTTAGGGGCGAGAAGCATACGCAGTGGGAAGAGGTGCTTGTGGCGTAGGTGAGAGAGGAGAACAACAGTGACACAGCCTAGGAGATAGTGCCGCTGCTCTGCCCATCCGAAGGGCCACGCAGACAGGGCATCCAGGGATTCCAGAAGCGCCAGCACCGACGTGTCTCTCTTCCCTCTCCTTTCCCTCTACGTCTCGTAAGCCACCCGAAACGAGGAGAGAGACGGGGGGGGGTGAAGGAGGGGAGAAGACGCTTCTCCCATGCGCACGTCTTCTCAAAGTTTTCCTGATGTTCTTTGTGTTTGCCTTCATCTGTGGCTTCCCCCTTCCACTTCTCCCCGGCGAGCACGCGCACACTCGCACGGAGGGGTGGTAGTGGTGGTGGTGGATGAGAGAAGAGGAGGAGGGGACATGGATGGGATGGGGTGGGTGCGATGCCCCCCCCCCCACACACACGCACGGAGCACAGAGCACAGATCTAGTGAGAGGTGAAAGCGAGAGAGCAAACACACACCCGAACCCAGAGCGGACGAATGGGAGAGGACGGAGCGGAAAAGCCCCTCTCCCTCCCCCCGAGACGGCTCGTTTTGCTCAGCTTGAACCGAATCAACCAACTGACTCAACACCGCTCGCCCAGCGCGACACACTCCTAGCGAAGGCGATGGGAGGGTGTGTGTGGGTGCAAGAGGACAGCACACGTCCACACCCCCATGCACACAGTCACATCCACCCAAGCCAACAAGGGAGGGAGGAGCACACCGACAAGCGCAGGGATGCCCCGGCTTCACTTGCTCTTCCTCCCTCCTTCCCTCTCTGCTTTGCTCTCATAGTACACTATTATAAAGCAAACACACTCAAAAAGCCCAACCAAGGAAACTTCTGCTGATACGTACGTGTGTGCGTGTGCGTGGGGAGGTGAGCTGCCTGGCCAGCGAAGGCACGGCACTTCCACATCGAATGGTTGGCGCACCCGTACCGCCCCCCTCTGCTTCAAGTCCATCACAGATAATTACATAATCAACGCAACGGGAACGCGATAGAGAGAGGGGGAGCGAAAGAGAAAAGAGGGAGACAAGTGAGAAGGACACCGGAGCCGAGTGCAGAGGGAAAGGGAAAGAGGGGGGGGGAAGCCGGGCGAATGGGGGAGGGGGGGCGCGTTGAGAAGCAAAAACAAAGAGGGGAGGCGGTGATAACGACGATTACTCGCTGACACAGACGAGGAACGAGACCCACACGCACAGGCCCGCGCCTCAACTCAAACGAGAGAGTAGGGTGGAGGCAACACAACGTCTGTACGGGGAAACGTAAGGGTGGAGGAAAAGGAAGGCTGCCCGTGGGTGTTACACAGAGGAGACTGGTTGGTGGCTGCCCTTTTGCCGGCGATGACAGCGTTCCAAGAGCCAGGATCGTGCACCC
>NC_025888.1:62504-151190 GCF_000755165.1 Leishmania panamensis | reverse complement strand
AGGATTCTGGTCGGTCGTGATGGATGCCTCGTGATCGCGCTTGCTGCCGGAGCGGCGGCCGGCAGCCTCCTCGCCACGGCTAGTCACCATCACCGACGCGGTGGCCGTCACCTTGTTCGTTGAGGCACCGTGGCTGGTGGACACAGCTGCCTCCCTGCTACTAGCATAGGTGGTAGAGGCAGTCGGCGTCATCTCTGGCTTGCGCAGTATGGGCGCCCCCGCTGTCGTTGTGTAGGCATTGTTGATGATGTTCGTGACAGGTGCCAGGCGGGTGTGCACGTAGGCCATTATGAAGAGAAGGGAGATACAGTCGAGAGAGTCGAGGGGGGGGGGAATGGGGGAGGGGAGGGAGGGAGGGAGAGAGGAAGGCGGTATTTCCAACTGTGTGTGTGCGTGGGTGGGTGCGTCTGAGAGATCTAAAAGTGTTCGAGAAGGAAAAACAAACAACCAAAGAGAGAGGGGTGGTGGTGGTGGTGGTGGTGGCAGCGCAGAGCCACAACAGAGGCCGCAGCAGCGATGGTGGTGGGGATAGCGGTGAAAAGCGCGCCAAGTATTAAAATGGGCGAGCGTAGCAAGAGAAAGAGAGATGAGCCTGATGGGGAGGGGGGCACCGCTACGAAGACAACGTCTATAGGAAAGGTGCGTCCAGAGGGGCTGTCGAGCAGTGGAAGAGGGGGGGGGGAGAGGGAGAGAGAACGAAGCGGTCGACAAGAAGCGCTAGCGGAAGAGCCAAATGTCCTTGACAAGCCAGGACGTTCAGCTGTATCCTTCTGCTTTGTGCTCGGCGTATGTGTGGCGCTTGGTTGCTACGCAGCGAAGCATCCACGACTGGGCACGTGTGTATGAGTGAGTCGGTGAGCACGTCCGCAAGAGAGAGAGGCAGCGAGAGAGGCAGCGGTTCAGTGTGATCGAAGTTATCTAAAAAGAGCGGCGGTATCGTCTGCGCCCGTGTGCAAGTGTAGACGAGAGACGAAGCCACAAAGCCAAAAAGGCTCTCGTGAACCCATGCGCGTGCGTGAGGGTAGGCAGCCAGAGGTGCAATGGCCACCAATGCACACGTCCCAGGAGAGGCATGTGAAGGGTTTGTGGTGGGGGAAAGGGGGTGAGAGAAAAAAAATATAAATAAATATATAAATATATATGTGTGTGGGGGAGGGGGGAGGGGAGGCAAAGAGAGGCGGCAGAACAAGGGAGGTGAGCACTAGCAAGACAAATCGAGCAGCCCCAGGCAAACGAGAAGCGCGGGAGTGGGGTGGTAGGAGCACGCTTGCCGAGGTCAGCACCCGCCCACCCCCAGGCATCAGGACAAAGCACGCACCCAGTAAAGGGTGAGGGTATACGGAGAAGAGGTGGTGAAGAAGTGGCGCCCAGAAACTAACGCGAAAAAAGCGCAGTGCCGTCCGCTCTCCGCCATCTGCCCTCTACACGTATACCGTCACCCCCAAACACAGGCTCAGCCACAGACGTACAACGCAGAACCCGCGCGGAGCTTCGATCAAGTCCTCACACGCGGGTGAGGCGCAGATGCTACACAGGCGAGGGAGAGAGAGAGAACGAGAGCGATTACGCACACAATCAACGTCGTTCATATCATGCCGGTCATCAGCAGTGAGAAACGCTGACGGGTAGCGCTTGACGGGGGGGGGTGCGAGCAGACCCGTACACAGAGGGGAGATGGGAATGACTACCAGGTGCGTCCACGTCTCCATGCACGCAGACATACATACGCTCGACGAGTTCATCGTTTTTCTGATTTTTTTTAGTTTGATGTGTTTTCCGTCTCATCGTTTCCGTTTCTCTCTCAGAGGGCCCCGGTGCCTGGCCTACCGCTACCCGCTGTCCCCCCCATTGCAGTTCCTCAGCGCCACTTTCAGAGGCGCCGCACGCGGAAGTGCGCACGCCCCCCTGGCCTTCTCACTCCTCTACCGAAGCAAAAAGGAAAAGGCGAGTGGGAGGGAAGGCAAAAGGTGTGTGTGGGCTGGATGGTGAGGGGGGAACGTAAAGACGGGTGTCGCGGGAGGGAGGGGGAAGAGGCACGGGGAGAGAGGTACAGGGAGAGAGAAAGACAGACAACGAGGCAGAGAGGTACTTGGAGAGAGCATCTAGGCAGACAACTACGCGAAACCAAAGCAAGAACGGGGCTAGAGGCGGTGCGTGCGCGTCTGTGCGACTGTGTGAGAAACTTTTCATAACGCCGCTGCACTTCAAAGGACATCACAGCACGCACACACGCCCACACGCGTACCAGCCGCCCATATACAAAAGAGAGAAGAAACAGCGGGGAATGCGAAAAATGGCAGTGAGGCCAAAATGAATCTATGGGGGAAGAATGGCGGAGAAGAATCACACAGCAACAACAAGATACAGCAAGAGAGAGATCGAGAGAGAGAGAGAGCTGATGAGCTGACCAACGTACAGGCCTAAGGGAACGTAAACAAACCACAGAAAACACCCACACCCACACCCACACCCACACACACGCACACGCACACACGACTCATCAAATCACACCACACCCGACGGTAGAGAGAAGCGACGCCGGAGGGCAGTAGGGCACATCACCCAGCCGCCCACACGGACATCCGTATGTGTGTAGAAGACCCACCGAGAGAGACACTCCGGCGTAACACGCGGCACCCCTGGTGTGGTGCGCTTCCTCACACATGTGCCACACCTTTCCTGCCGCCATTTCGGTCGCTCTCTCCCTCTCTCTCTGTGTTTGTGTGTGTGTGCGTGTGTGTGTGTGTCGGCGTGTGTACGAGTCGTGCGCTTCTCATGTCAAAACAATAGCAAAGCACTCGCCACTGGTACAAGCCATCGAGGAAGCAGACCCCGCGGACAACGCCCTCGTCTAAGCATCCATACACCCATCACCTCCTTCTAAAGAGGGTCCCCCCTCGCGATTCCAACCACTACGCTCTGTCGGCACTACATGATCGGCGGCGGGCGCAGCATGGATCGGTTGTCGGGGTAGCTGGGTGCTTGGCGCGCCTCGGGGTAGTATTTGAGCACGTAGGGATGCGTCGTCATCTGGCGCGCGTTGAGGCGCTTCTGGCGGTCGTAGTGCAACAGACCGTGAATGAGGTCGCACAGCAGGTCGTCGCGAATGACGTCGCGCACCGGCCGCGCGCGCGCGACGCGGGCGAGGTGCTTCGGGTCAGTGCAGGGCCGCAGGTGGCCGGTCGAGCTGTACAGCAGGCGCGCCTCCTCGGTGCCGCAGCGCGTGGCCCACTCGGACGGCAGACGGCAGAGCGTCTTCTCCATGAGGTGCAGGTGCTCGAGGTTGTCGTGCGTGTCGTAGAGCAGCTTGCCGGTGTAGAGCTCGTAGATGATGCAGCCCATGGACCACATGTCGGTGGAGTACATCCAGCCAAGGCCGAGGATGACCTCGGGGCTGCGGTAGTGGCGCGTGGAGACGATGGCGGTGCGGCTGTGCCGCTCGTCACAGCAGCCGCCGAGATCGCAGATGCGGACGCGACACGGGTCGGGCGGCAGCTGGCGGTTGGTGACGGGGTCGACGGCGGAGTCGCTGGTCTCCATGAGGATGTTCTCGGGCTTGAGGTCTGTGTGCATGAGGTGCAGCTCGCTGTGGAAGTAGTCGAGCGCGACGCCGGTCTGGAAGACGATCTGCGCGAGGTAGCGGTGGTTGAAGGGGCCGTGCTTCATGATCCAGTCCAGCAGGCAGGGGCCGTACTTGGGCATGACGATGCACATGTGGCCGCTGTCGTTCTGGAAGTAGCGCTGGATCTTCATTAGCGGGAAGCGGTCGGCGGGGTCCGCCTGGCGCACCTTCTCCATGAACTGGATCTCGATCTTGGCGTCGCGCGTGTACTTGGGCACGTTGCGCACGATCTTCACTGCGCAGTACTCTTTGCGCTTGCGGTCCCACGACTCGACCACCTTGCCGAAGGTGCCCTCGCCCAGCAGCGAGAGGATCTTGAAGCGCTGCGTCGACACGTCGATGTCCTCGCCGAGCACCACGTAGAAGTGGCCCTCCTCCATGTTCTGGTGCGGCAGCGCGTACGTCACCTTCTTTTTCTTGGGCGGCGGCGCCATCACCTCCACCACCTGGTTTGGCGCGGTGTTCGGCACCGCCGTCCCATCCTGGCGGCGCTGCTGCACATTGTCCGTTGCGGTGGCTTCATCAAAACCCCGCTTGCTACCCGATCGCCGCGCGTCGCTCTGGCTGCGCGACATCTGCTTCACATGGTCCAGCGCCTTGTTGGGTAGTGCCGTGGTCCCGGAGGCGGCAGCGTTAGCCTGCGCCTGAGAGTACACATGCAGCCCAGACCGCACAGCAGCAGCACCACCGCCATCAGCAGCTGCCAACGATGAGTCCATCCTTCTGCGCGCTGTTGTTGACTCGACGGGGGCCCCTCCTTACGTTATTCGGTCGTCTCGTTGATGATGCGCGTGCGTTGCTTCAAGCGCAATCGAGAAGCGGAAAAAATGGGGGAGAGGGCGGAGGGGGGGGGAAACGTAGAAGTGCAAACAAGGGAAAGGAGCCAACGAGGGGCTGCGACGATACAAGAGAGAGGGGGGGGGAGACGGTCTACGGCACGGTATATCAATACGCCCACACACGGCGGCTAAGAGAGAAATCAGGTGGAGAGAAGGGGCGAAAGGAGGGGGTCGGGCTACAGAGTTCTACCTAGTAGAGACTCGACGGGGGCACAGATCGCGAGCGAGACGCCGAGGCAGTACTCGCGGCAACAGTGATCTCCACTACTCGTGCACGAGGTAAGGCTACCGGTGAGGGGGAGGAGGAGAAGTCATGTAAAGTGGCTCTTGTTGGCGTGTTTGCGGCGGGCGCGCACGTACGGGTGACTGTGAGTTCTTGTGCTCTTTATTGAGTGGGTGGGACGCAGCGGGCCGGCGTGTCGACGTGTAGGTGCGTATGTGTGAATGCTGATGGGAGAGAGAACGGAGATGCATGAGGGGGAGGCGAGTACACAGGAAGGCGCCATAGGGGTAGAGAGGTAGGCAAGCCATGCTTTGTGCTCGTGGATGTGTTTTATGGGAGGTGGAGGCGCAACAGCTGAGGGGGAGAGCCAAAGCAGAAAGGCGCTGCACTGGAGAGAAGTCGCTCCTCAGTCACCTCCTTCCCGTCTTTCGCCTCGCCACGTCGTTGTCGCTCACTTTCTCCGTGACAGACGCGATGGGGGAGACGACGTCCCCTGGCGTCTTTTGCAGGGCCTCTTTTCCGCTTCTCGGTGGTGCACTGCGGGTGCGTCTACGACTCAACGACTGCCGCTTCTCAGATGGGAGCGGAATAATCGCCGCCATCGACGAGGAAATCAACCAAGACACGGCCACTGCTTGTACGTTCAAGAGAGCCAAGACCAGTAATGAAGAACAGCGTGATACAACACACGGTCATACACACACACACATGCACAGATCGGGTGGTGGTGAATGGGCCTGCCTCACTGCGCGGCCACGGGCAAGCTCCAGTGCTCTGCATCGCTGTCACGCCATCGAGCTGTCCACGTAGAGAACGTCACTGAATTCGTTCACGACTGTGTGCAGCAGCAGCAGCGTCGGCACCGTGCGCACAGGCCACGTTGCGTACGCCGACAGAGGCCTCATCAAGCTCAGCTGATCGAGCACCTCGTAGGTTTGCAGCAGCTCTATCTCCGCCTCCGTGACCCGGGCACTGGCGGCGGCGTGTGAGATGGCGCTGTAGGGGCTTGTCATGGATCTGTCTGGCGAGGTGCAGTGGGAGGATCTCTGGAGCGTTGCCTCAAACGTGGGGGCGGAAGAGGGCTGCGGGGCGGCAATGCGCGTGTGCACCGTGGTGAAGACAGAGGACAGGACTGCCGTGGCCTCTGCGCCCGCTTCATTCCTCGTTGTGTCACTCGCTGACGCCGCCACGGCCGATGCGCTTGTGTATCCAGCGCTGCGCAGCTGCAGGATGTAAGGCAGGTTCGCGAGCAACGGCGGCAGACGGCGCAGGTTGTGCTCGAGGAGACGCACCAGCGTGTCAACTTCAAGTCCACGTTTCCCCCAAGTGAGAGCGATGACGTGATGCAGCATGTATTGCAGAAGAACTTCCACTGGGAGAGAGCGCTCCGTCTCCAGCAAGCTACCCACCCCATCGAGCGGTATGGCAGTGGATGCGCCGGCGATGGCCTGCATACCCGGGTTGGTGCGTGTCGAGCTGGTGTAGTTCTGTTGTTGCCCCTGCGGCTGTTGGCGTTGTGGTACAGGCGCATCGGCGCCACTGTCAGCTGCGACCGGTGTGGTGCTGTCAAAGAGTAGCGCACGACTTGAGAGGGGCCTGGGGGCGGTGAGCAGGGGAAGCAGGCGGCCACCATAGCGCAGGGAGCGCGGCAGGGAATCAGCGCAGCTGCCCAGTTGCTTTACTGTGGCAGAGACGGGAGCGGAGGAGGAGGAGGAGGACAGAGGGCCACCACCACTACCTCTAGCAGTGCCACTGAAACTGGCGGCACTTCCCACAGAATGCGCGGGTGGCATTCGTATCGCCGAGCTGGATACCGGCTCAGCTACGGTCATCGCGGCGGAGCTTGCTGACTGGGTAGCTATGGCGGCGTCAAGAGCGGCATCAGAGGTGGCCGTGGCCGCGAAGGATAATGTGCTCGCAGGCGCAGTGTTTTGCTCTTCCCACGCTTGCTCATACCGCTCCAGGAGGCTCAGCTGTCGCCGCGCGTAGTCGAGGCGCTGCTTAATGACATCGGCGGAGCGGCGAAGGTACTCAGCGACCGCTTCCGGAATGTCGGCGCACTGCAGGAGAGTGTGGGCCTGCTCCTTCGCGCTGCCAACCACCGCATCATGGCTTGTCGTGAGCATGGAGGTTTCGTGTGGGTGTGCCTGGGCCCGAGAGATGAGGGGGTCGCGAGGATCGGGCTCGATAAGAATGCTGGTGTTGTTCACTGCGAGTACCGGCGTGGGCGTGGTGACAGACTCGCGAGTCATGGGAGAATACGATGAATGATGCTGCGGGAGCCGCTGCCTGTGTCCGCTGCCGCTACTGAGCAGATTGCAGTGATACGACATGCGTTCAAATACCTCGTATGGAGACATACCGTAGGCAGCTGTGACTGGGGTGATGAACATGCGCGGCCGCATGAACCACGGTTGCATGGAGTGCAGAAGACTGCTGCTGCCGTTCCCGGTGTAGCTGTTCTGCATGAGAGCCGTGAAATCTGCGCTGTCGCGTAGATGGCGGGCGTGCCGTGCACACGTGCAGACGCTCTCGTCGAGGGACGGGAAGGCAAGCTGAATGGCGGGGCTGCTGCTGTAACGTCGATGCCGATCGGGATTGAGAGTGTAATAGCCCAGCGTGTAGCCACGATGACTTCGTGTCGTCCAGCACTGAGGATGTGCCACCAGTAGTTCACACAGAGGGCATGCCGAGCCCCACGCACAGTACACTGACAGCGGGCCCGGCACTGTGAGGGGGGACATCGGCTGCGGCGCAGTGGCGGCAGCACCGGTGTCGGCCACATTCGACCGTGACGCGGATGTTGGCATGGGGTGAGTGCTGGTGCTGCTTTGACAACGTGTGGCGGCAGGGGAAACACTTTTGATGGCGGTCGTGCTCGCCACGAAGTGCAGAGACGGAGAGGGGGTTGCGTTCACCGCTGCTAATGTGCTTCTGCCGCTTCCCCACGGCCGCAGCGAGGTGTCTTGCTCATCGGTCCGGTAGCCACCATGGGAGGAGGTATTCCCTACCGCGCTCGCGTCAGTGCTCGAAGACGGCGGCGTACGGTCAAGGACGCTACCCACCGCCGCCGTGTTATGTGTCTTTGGCGATCCTGTTGTGCTTTCCATTAGCGCTGCCGTCTCCTCGCGGCGCTCACTGCCGCCGATCACGGCGAGGGAGTGGTACTGCTCTTCTTGCTGCCGTTGGTGGAGGTGCTGCTGTGTGTCCACGACGCGCTCGAGGATATGCAGCACCAGCATCGCCGGTGCCGTCTCCATGTCCAACACGGCCTCAAAAGGGTCCGTAACCGCCCCCGGCATTGCACTCGACGCACCGGTGGTGGGTCCGATGTCCATCGTCTCAAACGACATCCAACCCTCACTCGCGCTCGCTGACTCGCTAATCGTCTTCCACTGCGGGCGGGGTCTCATCACGGCGAAGCCGGAGTCCATCTCGTTGTTGCTGCCTATTCCCGCGCCCTTCTCGAGATCATGTGCTGTATAGTGTGGGCGATGGCGGCGCTTCCCATGCCTGGCAGCGTCACTATCGCCGCTTCCCTTCAGTGCGCCTACTGCGGCTGCTGCAGCCTTTCGCTTTCGCCGCTCCGCCTTCAGGCGATGGCGACGACGGCGTGCGACGGCAGCATCCATCAATGCCACCGGAGTCACCTCGCTGTGTGTGAAGCACACATACATCTCCGACGCTACAGAGATGGCACCATTCACGCGCAGGAAGTCGATAATCTCCATCGCGAGGAAGTCCAGCCCAGCAGCTGTTGTGGCCGCCGCCTCTGCCGCCGATGCGTGAAAGGCATTCGTGCCCTCGTCGGTCATCTCGCGACTGCTGCGGAGGTCTGCCTGTGCTACCGAGGTGGCGGTCGCACCCACGTCAAACCTGCTGCTCACACTGGTGGTGTTGGCGTTGTCTGCCGCTGCCGCTGCTGCGGCGGCACGGGCGTGGTGTCGCTGCACCGCCTCCAGCAAGGCGAGTTCAAGACTCCGATAAAATGAGCCTGCGCGTCGCGGCGACGGCAGTGCCTGCAGCAGCGCGTACACCGTCGACAGCGGAACGAGCTTGGAGTAGCGCCACCCCATCACCTCGAGATAGCGGTGTTGCAGCTGCTCGGTGAGCTGGTCCGCCTCAATGGTCAGCACACTGCAAGGGTGGATGCGGGAGCAGGCGGAGCGCAGACTCTGCGCCTCTTCCTGCCGCTCAGCGCCTGTGAGGTGAGACGTGGGCAGCAACAACATGCGGTTGATCAGGAGTGCCTCTGGGAGAGCGTCGAGGGTCGTGCCAGCGGAAGGGAAGGTAAGCTGCTGCTGTTCATCGTAGGCCGCGGCTATAGATTGGCCCCGGCACGGTTTTCGTAATGCAGCGGTGGCGCCCCGACCGCAGCTCGTCATGCGACTTGTCCGCTTGCTCCACACGCTACCCTCGAAGGCGCCGCCCCAGGCGCCGTTGCCGGCCCTGCACCCGCCACGCATCGTGCGGTTCCACACGTCAATACACTGCGCCACGCGCAGCACCTCGTATGCTAGCCGCACGTGCACCGCGAGCTGCTGGTACAAGGAATGCGACGATGCGGAGGCGGTGAGAGGGGACGAGGCAGCTGTAGCCTGAGATGGATCGCCGGGGCGGTTGCTGCTGTGCTCTCCGCTTCTCCCATTGGAAGGTAGTGCGGAGTGCGAGAGGACATGATCTGCATCGCGGCCATCTTCACGATGCGCGCTATCGTCACCGCCCGCGTTGTCGTCCGGATCGGCCCACCCCAGGAAGGGTCCTGAGATGCTGCCCTGTAAAGCTGCAGAGGGTGAGGACTCTCTCGAGTGATGATGATGGTGCTGCTCAATATAGCCAGAGCGCAGACTAATGCGAGTCCCTGATGCAGCGCTGCTATCGCTGTGGCTCGTCAAATTGGTCTTCTCGTTTGCGGTATCGCTGGCCGCAGCAGGCACGCGTGTGTGCCGGACAGCGGGTCGGGAAGGAGAAAACAAGTAGTCGTAGTTGTCAGAGGAGGCAGCGCTGCTGTCTGTATCGCCACCCCTGGAACTTGCACTGTCGGCCGGTGCCTCTGTCGTACTGAGGGCGCGATGACGGCGGTCTGAAGCAGGCGAGACAGACGCCGACGCAGGCCTGCTGCCGCGCGATGCCTGTACGCCCAGTCGCGGTGATGGCGCAGTCACAGCGCTGGCGTCGGCGCGGAAAGACTCACCGGCAC
The DNA here is from genome assembly GCF_000755165.1 of Leishmania panamensis. Lineage (NCBI taxonomy): Eukaryota > Euglenozoa > Kinetoplastea > Trypanosomatida > Trypanosomatidae > Leishmania > Leishmania panamensis. The sequence continues at coordinate 141,306 of NC_025888.1, read as the reverse complement.
CTCCAGCCACGAACTGCTGTTGATGGGCCTTTTCTCCATGTGGTCGCCGCTTTTTTGCAGGCGCAGTCGCAGCGCTCGCCAGCGCCGCAGCGCCGCCGACCTTCCAGTGGTTGGTCAGCGTCTCCATGCGCTCCAGCTCTGTGGACACGTACTGACAGCGGTGTTCCTCGCGACACAGGATGTTCACGAAGCACTGCGTGAAGTTCGTGATGGCGCCAACGTCCGTGTCTGGTTCCTTCATTGCTACTACGAGGAGCGCCGTACCGGAGCGGTGTGGCAACCGTAGACGATCAAGGGAGGCAAAGCTGCCGGTACTGCTGCCTGTTCTGCCGTCCTGTCCACTGACCGCGTTCGGCGCGGCAGCCCCTATTAACAACGGAAACACGAGGAAGGTGCAGTTGACCATGTTGATGGTGGTGGTGCCACACAGAGCCCCACGTAGGAGATGCATGAGGACATTCGGGGCGATGCCGACGCATGTGGCAGCGCCCGTGGTTGCAGCCAGTTGCTGCAGGGCTCCGTTGCGACTGCCACTCGATGCCGAACCACCAACACCGCCGCCACCAGCCGCAGACCCAGCGGAAGCATTGTTCGTCTTTCGCGCGTTGGAAGGACCACTGGTGGACGAGGAGACCGCCGCTGCTCCTGCTGCTGCACCAGACAGCGGACGCCGCATGCCTCCAGGGGGTGTTTGCTGGGCTTGGGTCACTGTCCCTGGGGTGTTACCAGGTAGTCCCCTCGCTGTGAGTCCGCGGCGACCCTCTACGGCGGCTGTGCCACCGCCACCGGACGACACAGCAGACTGTCCGTGGCCGAAGCTGCCTCCACTGCCGCTAAAGTGGTCGTTACCGAGCAAATAGCTCGAGGCTGGACGCCGCATTCCGCGCTGCGGTGCCACGCCTCCGCTGCTGCTGCTGACCGACGCGTTGGGATCCGGACAGGCCCCGTGATGGTGATGACTGTCCTTCGCATCCATCGTCATGGTGACGTGTATGAATGGTGACTTCTTCAGTCGACTACCGCCACTGCCGCTTATCGATAAAGCCGCCGTCTGTCCGCTGCTGGCATCGTCCGGATCCAGGCAAGTGCCACCGCTGCTGGTGTTTCCTCCAACGACGCCACCGCCCCCCTTCCTTGCTTGCTCGACATGAGATCCACGACTTCGATGATGGTCACGAGACGAAGACGTATGTGCGGTGCCGGGGGTGGAAGAGGCGTTGCTATCACCCGCAGCTTTCTTGTTCGATGCGTCTGCTGCCGCCGCGGCAGCAGACGCGGCACATCCCCCCGTTGGGGCCGAAGAACACGAAGTTGAAGGGCAGCCCTGCGCGGCCACATCGACGACAAAGGGGTCCGTGTCGGGATAGCGGAAGAGGAGCTTTTCCTTCGCGAAGAGAAAGACAGCGATAGAGGTGTTGCTCGCACAGTGGGCGGAGTTTCTCGCTAATTCAGCAGCGGTAGAGGCGGCAGAGGCGGAGGGGTCAAAGGGGTACGGGAGGAGGACGCCACTGTCACTCCCGGCTGCCACTGTTGGTTGCAGTGTCGCGTGATATTCGGGCAATGATGTCGGCATGGAAGCTCAAGTTCACACCCTAGACCATCCGTTGGTGTGAGGAATGACGGCGCCACACGACCACGGCTGTTTGAGTTTTCTGCGTGGCGAGAGAGAAGGCAGAGAGAGGGGGGAGGGGGTGCGGCTGAAGGCAGTTGGGGAGGAGAAACTGACAGATGTGAAACGTGCTGTGGTGCCTGATAGCTCACGAAGCGGTGCACTACGGACCTTTCTGGCTCGTGCTGCTTGCGCTGTGTGTGTGCGCTCACCATAGGGAAAAGAGGGAGGAGGAGGAGGGGGTTCAGGGGCCTTGAGCATGTACAGTACCTTTTATGGGCCTTGGCAACCAAAGACCCCAGAGACGAAGCCCCCATGTGCAATGTGGAGGTGGGTGCCTTGGAGGGACCGCCGTGCGCGGGTGGGTGGAGGGAGTTGACAGGGCTGAGTTGGCCAGCGGGGGCAAGCCCGTAGGAGCACGTGCTTATGTGTCTGCGCGTATGACTGTGTATGTGTGACTTTGCACGATAAGGCGGGGAGACAAGGTGAGGAGGAAGGGAGGGTGGGGGTGGGGGTGGTGGGGTAAAACGCTGGTGGTGTTCCTCGACCTCCTCTCAGGGGGTGGGGGCGCATGCACCATTTACTGCGTACACAGCGTAGGTGGGTGGCGCCCCCCTTCTCAGCCAACGAAGCACAAGCCGCGGCCGATCAATCACGCACACTCTTGATTGATCGGCCGCGGCTTGTGCTTCGTTCTTGTCTGACCTTCACTTCCTTCAGCGCATTCGACACGTTGGAGTTTAACGACGCACAGGCCCCCCCAAAATTACATGCAAAGTCACGGATGACAGAGAGGAGGAGAGGGGGGGGGGGGGGGCGCCGATAGCGGTAAGCACACGAACCATTGCCGTCGCCGTCCTCTCACTTTCTCTTGCACCACCGCCTTGTCCAGCTCCGCGAGAGAAGCACGAAAGTCTGCGCTCAGACCCGCGTGGGCGGGGGGGAGGGGGAAGCGCATGCGCCAGCACGAAGAGGGGGGGGGGAGGGAAGGAGCTCACTGCGCGAGCGGCTACAGCGACTTTCTAGTTTGTAGAGCTATGAGTATGTCGTCAGGCGTCATAACCGTCCCGTCGCCACCTTCGCCGCTGCTGCGTTTCAGCAGTGCCGCTACGGTGTCTACAACCTGTTTGTACTTGGTGGCCATGCCGGCCAGTCGACGGAGCTTCGTGTTCGCCTCGTCAAGCAGTCGGTCGCGCTGCTCTAACGACTCCCGCGACTCCTTCGAAACCCGTTCGTGCGTGCGGCTCTGTTCCTCCACCTTGGCGCGCCACACATCGATCTCGCCACGGTGCCGCGCCTCTTGCTGTTGCTGCTGCTGAAGCGTGGCCTTCACCTCCTGCTCCTTTTGCTGAAGCAGCTGGCGGAGCTGCTGAAGCTGCGTACCACGTGCTGTCACGTCCTCTGTGAGGCGGGCCACCCGTGCGGCTTGCGACGAGGCCCCGTTACCGAAGTGCGTGCCGAGTCCGTTGCTGCTTTCTCCAGCTGATGCCGCCTCTGTTCCCCTCTTGTGGGTGCGACTATCCGCGTCGTTGTCTGACGCATCGTGCCACCGCTTTACCCCACTGGCGCGTTGCATTAGCCGCCGCGTGGCCGCCTCCACACCCACCGCGGCTGCTTTCTTGTCCGCCGTCTGCATCAGCTGCAGTGCTAGGCGGATGTCCTTGATGCTTTGCTGCACCACGACTGCCATCTCGGCAGAGAGCAGTGCAGGCTGCTGACTCGGCAGCACACTCGCACGTCGGCTACCCTCCTCTCTGTTCGTGGACAGGGCTGATTGCACAAAGATGCGGTGCTCCACCTCTGTGAGGACATCCTCTGCGATGGCCGACACGGCAAACGGCTCGACACACTCGCCAACGTAGACGGCCAGCAGCCACTGCTGACCTTCTTCAGCCGCTGCTGCGGCAAAGTCAGCGCAAGAGGCAGACCCACTCCCGTCGTGGGCCACCTTCGCTGCCTTAGGTTGTGGCTTCGGCACGACACCGACAACACGTCCTACGCGGTATCGCTGCAACACGTCCGATCCTCCGTCAACCGAGTTCGTCGGTCTTGGGCCATTGCTTCTCTGTTGTTGCTGCTGCTCTTGCAGTGCCGCCATGTTGGCTGCGTGCACGTACTTGTTGTCATCAAGCAGTGCCCTCTGCCGCCGCGCCGGCACGAGGACGCGCACCAGCGTGTTGAGAAGAAGTGAGCGGACGTGGACATCCGTGAGGATGGCACCTACGACGGGGCCAATAAACGACGTGGTCGGCGTCGATGACGACGCAGAGGCTATAGCTGATCCGTTGGGAGGCGATGCGGTCGTGGTCGTCTGAAGGAGGAGTTGAGCAGCGAGCGAGAGCACACCTTCGACATCGCCACGCAGCAACTGACACTCCTTTGCCAGCGCGTAGGTTGCAGGCATTACAGCAGTAGTCGATGAAGTGACGGCACACGGGGTGCGTGTGTGTGTGCGTGTGTGCGTTTGGTGGGGGGGGGGAGGGGTGGCGTGAGCGAGAGTGAGAGAGGGCGGATGGACAGAGAGAGGGGGAGAGAGGCGTCGTGTTTTTGTGCGTGGGTGAGTGTGTGGGCGCACGTCGCCGGGTGACAATACTCGCCTATTTTAACTGCGACAACAATGCGGGAGGGGGAGAGGGAGGGGGGAGAGGGACCGACAGTGAAGAAGGGAAAGCGCCAGGAGTGGCATACGGATCGAGGCATAGACGGGGGCCGTAGACGCCGACATGTCACTGAGGACGCCACGAAACACGTGCCTCACAGCTGCATCCCCCTTCCGAGCTCATGGCCGTACTTTCCTTTTTACGCTTCGCACTTTTCGTTCCGCAACGACACACACTTGCGTGCCGCGCTGCGCTGCTTGTGCGCAGAGCCGGGGGGGGAGGGGAGCGACGGGATGATGGGGAGGAGGAGGCCGACCGGGGTACCCTTTCCTTTCCATTTCTTGACCTTCACTATCCATCCTCTGCGCACAGAATCGCGCTCTCTCTCTCTGCATTGACGCTCATGGGCTGCATGGCTTTGCACACCAGTGCGTGAGCGTGCGGCTCGACGGAGAAGGTCTGTAGCCGATGTGACCCGAAAGGGGTGTGGGTTGTCTTTGTCGCCTCTGTTTCCTTCGACTGCGCGCCGGTGCCTCCTTAGCGGATCTCTCTCGTTGGCCGTGCCTGACTGGGCGCGGTGTAGAAGAGGTACCCAACAAACCACAGAAGGGACACCGCGGCCAAGGCGCAGGCCCACAGGAAGTAAAGGTGGTCCGCCCCGCCCTTGTCCCGCAAGTTCACGAAGTACCGCACAAACCAGTTCGGCGCGAGGCGCGAGAGCACGTTCGTGCGCTCGTATGGAAGCTCGACATCTTCGTTCTCCTTTTCGAACTGCCGCTGCCACGCGGCGGTGCGCAGCCGCAGCGTACCGCCGGACTCCCCAAAGACAGACGCGTACGGGTCGCCATCTTGAATGTCGCGGTAGTCTGTCACACGCTGAAAGAAGCGGCGATCCGCTGCGCCTCTCTGGGTGTGCAGCTCACGCATGTGCTGCGTGTACTCCCAGTCCAGCTGCTGCTGGCGCGCCATATCCGCGGCGTTGGCAGGGTTCGCGTAGAAGAGCTGTTGCGACATGGTGTTCTGTTGCGCCGGCCGGCCGCTCTTGAGTGTTTCTGGAAAAGCCATCGCCGCCTCCTTCTGGCGTTGCACCGAGGACTGCAGCGGACGCGTCGAAGTTGACGAGAGCGCGCCAGAGCGCGCAAAAGGCGTGTCGGTTGTCCTCGCGCCGCGATTGCCAGCACCGTCAAGTGTGCCTTGCGATCGCGCTGCGGACTTCTTGCGACGCATTGCATCGAAGGTCGAGTACGCCATGGTGCGCCTCTGGAGGCGGCACAGGGGAAAGGGGCCCTCGCTTGCAGACGACAACCCTGCCACACTGACCAGGCCGCGCCACACAGTCGACGTCGCGTAGGCAATAGGGGAAGAACTGCGGACAGCAATGCCGCTGGTGCAGACGGGACGGGGACGACACGACATGCGACGGGCCTCAACGGGTGCGCAAGACAGAGCCGCTGCGGGCTTACGTAACGTGGAGGGAGGAAGGGAGGTACAGCGACACGCGACCCCTCGTATCAGCCGCTGCTTGCTTACCTTCTGCTGGTGTTAGGCACGCACTCCCGTCCCCTTAGGCAATGCTTTCTAATAGTTGTTGCTGCAACGCACGTGTGTGTGTATTGTGTGCGCGTGGCAGAGCGGCGTGAAGAAGAGCACGCTTGTGTCGCCACCACTATGCACGAACGCGCACGCGAGAACGTCCAGAGAAAAGCGGAGGGAAGAGAGGAGGAGAACATGTGCGAATGACAAGAGGGAGTGAGGGTGAGGGGGGAGGGGGTGGTGAAGGCGATGGGCAACTCACAGTTGTGTATCACTACAGCATCGAGAGAATGAAGAATGGCGGAAATGCACTGTGGACACACGACACAAAGCACCGAGTCATCCCCCTCTCCCCTCTGACAACGAGGGCCGCAGTCACCTCCCTCCTCTTCCTGCTTGGGTGATGCACAGTGGGCGCTGCTATGGTGGGGTGCATCCATCCTTTAAACCTGCTCTACACGTTGTTTGTTTTGCGAGGAGGTCGTACGGCGATACGGCCACCAACCTGCTTCCACCGACGCCCCCGCCATGATCATCGCCATCGTCCTCGCAGGTCACCACGCAACAATAGCCCAGCATCGGCACGTAGACACGCCTCACTCTGTTTGTTTGCTTGTGGGTAGGCGCACTGTGTGCAGTTTTGCTTCGTTGCCATCACTGGCTCTGCGCACCATCGCTAGCAGCAGACGAAGCCGTGCTGCCAGCAGCGCTATTACGAAGGTGCTTCAAGACACACGCACGGAGTGCTTGGCGCTCCTTGGCGCAGCTATCACGCTGCAGGTCGCGGTTGATCTGACCGGCTTCGATGCACTGTCCGTAGCGCTTCGACTCGTTGGGGCACTTCGTGTAGGCCATGCCGTACTTGGAGTTGAGCTCGCGGTCAATCACGATGTCCGATACATAGAAGTTGCCCTCCATGTTTGGTCGCGTCTCTCTCTCTCTCTCACTCGCTCGCTTCTCCGGCGTCGCTCCGTCCCCTCCCTTTCCTTTCGCGATTGCGTTTTTGACTCCGCTCTTGCACACACTTACGGTGACAGTCGCCGGCGGTTGGCGTCGACCGCGTTACCTCCCCTCGCTCTCCCCTCGTCGAGGAAGAGGGTGGGCGAGTGACAGGGAGAAAGATGGCGGCGGTGGGTGCGCTCCGGAGCAGCCATCCGCACACATTCAAGCATAACAAGAGAGTTGAGGAGGGGGAAAGACAGCAAAAAATGGGGAGGAGGTGTAAGTGAGTTAGAAGAGTGAAAGAGGAGGAGGCGTAGGGGAGAGAGAGAGAGGTGGGCTAGGTGCAATGATGACGCTCTATCAGTGTGGTGAGTGGGACTGGGCTGGGCCGGCTCTGGAGGAGGTGCACGTTTCCTCCCTCCACCACTATCCCTTAACCTTCTCCGCTTGGAGGAGGATTTGATGTGCGAGCGTTTTCAAGACCAGCGCCGGTCCCCTTCTCGCGCTGCACTCACTGCGCCACGGCGGGTACGCGCGGGTGGTGGAGCTCAAAATACGACCCCCACTGACGTGCCACACGTACGCAGTACTCGTGATCTCCCTTCTTTTAGAGAGAGAGAGGACTCCTTAGGAGTTGATTGGCCCGCGAGGACGCCGCACCGCCCACATCCATCAGCCACAGGCACACATCGCCACCCTCCACCGCCCGGATATTCCTACGAAGGTCAATTGTGTTCGTCGTCCTCGGCAGAGCTCCTACACGCCGTCTGTGTGGTCGTATACGCACGCGCCTGAGCTGCTCTGCTCTCAGCTACAATGCACATCGCGCTGGTGGACGAGCAACACTACGATGGACGCGTGCAAATGCTTCGATGTCGTGTGTAGCCACGACATGCCCTGGGCTGCCGCTGCCCCAGCACGACCTGGATTGTCGTGGTAGCTGCTCACGCCAGCTTCCACTGCCAGCGCCGCGGCGAGCACGTCACATATGAGCTTAGTCTTCACGTTGTATACGTCACAGGGTGGTGGTGGTGGTGGGAAGGAGGAGGGAGCGCAGGGCAAAGGGGGATGAGCAAAAGAAAGGCAGCGAAGAGAGGACAAACTTTTGGTGTTGATGGCGTGCGGCCCCCCTCCCAAGCCATTAACAGCCACGCTCGTGCCCCTGTACTGCACTGCGTGACCGATGAACACCCACACACCCACACACCAGTGCGCCGCTACACTTCCGCTATCCGAACGTGGAGGCGTCTGTGCTGATCAGAGACGCTACAAGGGAGTGAAAAGGGCGCGCGAGAGGTGGAGGTGGTGGAGGCAATGTGGGCATGCCAGAGGCACGGAAAGATGAGCCACCGGAGGCAAAGCAGACGACTACGCGGTGAGAGGCAAACGAGAGTGCCACCCGCTGGATGAAGGAGGGAAACGTCAACCCCCCCCAAAAAGAGCGGGGTGAGTACGGTGATCGTGGGCAGAGTGAGCGGGAAAGGAAGGGATATATGCGCAAAGCGATTGAAAACGTTTGTGCAGATATGTTGGCACTGTGGAGGGGGGCTCCAGAGAGGGGCAACACGAGAGAGAGAGGGAGGCGAGACCGAAATTGGGGAGGACGTGGAGTACAAAGTGCTCCGCCACCCCTTAGACACCACGCGATGGCGCAAAGGTGGTAGGCAGTTCCGAGAGGAGGCGCGTGTGCGGGGGGTGGGGTGGGTGGGGGGAGGACGCCAAAAATACAACGAAACGGCGACACCAACTCACACAAGGGCGCAGTTCTCCCTCAGCATAGCGCCGCACCGTCTTGGTACCGACTCACCACTGAGCTAATTCTATATATAGGGAAGGGAAAGGAACACTATGCTCCGCCTCGCTCAATGTCTGTGCGTCCGATCGGAGGAGTGAGGTTCAGCTTTCTCTGTGTATACACTAGAGATCACGCGCCAGAAGAACTCAGGTGCCGCAAGCGTTCAAGGAGAGGAGTCGAAGGATAGCGAAGCATGAGAGAGAACGTTGACCTTCGGCACCAGGTCTCGCAAGTGCGTTACGCGATAGAATGCTCGAGCGCTAAGCTGGATAAGCCCTCTGCAACCTCTGCTCCACGAAAGAGGAATCGACGCAGGCGAAAATGAGAGGGGGGGCTGCGCGTGAAACTTCCATCCCGGCCACAGATACGAAACTGCGTTCCATAGAGGGTACTTTCCTGCTTAGCCAGTGCATGGCCACGAACAACAGGTATGAGAAGTATGGCTCATCTCCTTCAACCTATCCTGGTTTCGCCTGGTCTCGCCTTAGAAGAGGTAGAGACGCTCTTGACTCAGAGGTCAGGGAAACATGCCCATTATCGGAAGATTAGCACCTTCGTGCACCAGTCACCGGAAAATAAAGTCCTCTCACACACGTGCGGCTCACCAGTGATACACATTGCAGGCCCAATGCAATGTTGTCACAGCCAAGAGTGCCGTTCGTCGAGGAAGGTCGACATTCACGCGGGCCTGTCCCCGTCCTCACCTCTGAAACAATAGGGGGGAGGGAGGGGGAGGGAGAGAGAGATGACAGCAGAATCAGAGTATATGCAGGTACATACGCATGCGTGTGGGTGCGTGTGCGTCCACTCATAGAAGAGGTGGCGTTGCTTCGCTTCGTGAACTTCAACCACCACCCGAGAGACTCAATAGCTTTCCGAAGCCGACATGCAAGAGACGAAAAGGCGGGGGGGGGGGGAGGGGAGAGCACAGAGGGGGGAGCAAGTCTTCGGCGCGCACTCATCGACATGAACGAGTTCAATACTGCCATATTACCTTCAGAGAGAGAGAGAGGAGGAGAGCGGAAGAGAGTCAAGAGGGCTCACGACGCACGCCGGTCTTCAGCTGTTACGCGCTGTGTATCTCTGTGTCGTTGCATGTGCGCCAATGGGTGAGGATGTACATGCGCGTGCATGTGTGTGTGTGTGTGTCTGTCTGTCGAGAGAATATGCACAAGAGGGTGCACAGAGAAAAGAAGGCAGCAGCAGCGGAAGAAACATGTGGTTCGTTTCACTTTCTGAGTGAGTGGTGTGAGAGTAGAGAGGGAAGAGGAGGGGCTGATGACAAACCCTCGAGGCAGCCCAGCACGCTTGAACTGAAATGCACACTTCCCCCTTCCCCTACGAAAGGCCACACAGGTACGCAAGGGAAGAGGAGGCAAATGCGGCAGACGTGCGTGCCGCCGTTTGGAGTAGTTGCGGTGTGTGGTGCGCTTCTCGGTTGGGCCTGCACTGTTTGTGTGCTGCACACTGTGCAAGGGGTGGCGCTCAGGCGCTATGAGCTCAAAAGGCGCCAACCACAGCGACGCGCGTAAAAGGCGTGCGCGTGAATGCCGATGTGCCTCCGTGTTGTGCTTCTACCCCACCCCGTGTGTCGTAGGTGGGGGGGGGGAGCAGGCACGACAGAGAAGGGTAGCGGGGGGAGACTGTCCAGGGGGGCTCGTGTGAAGGTGAGTTCGGGAAGAAGCAAGGATAGTCCAGATTCACATGGGTGCCATTGGCTAGGTGAGAGGCAATAACGACGTCGGGAGAAGCAGGCGGGGTGGGGCAGTTTCACAAATTTACCTCCCCCCTCTCCCCTTCTCTCTCGCGTGTGTGTGTGCGTGTGTGTCACCGTATGTCAATACAAGCCGCAGCAGCATACGGTAAAGAGCTCCCCCCCCCACACACACACCATGATGAGACAGGAGGAGGAAACGAGGGAGAAAACACCGCATCGCTGAGCATACGCGTGTGCCTGCGTTGGAGAATGCCCCTCTACACACACGCACACACACACCCAGCAAAAGATGTGAGCGTGTGTGTGCAGCGGTGCTGAATATTACTGTACATGGACCGACAGTTCATCGGGCTGCTTACCACCGCACCGACTCCGCCCGTCACTAGGACGCACCGCTGGCCACCAGTTGCACAATGGAGCCGTAGCCGCGCCGCGCCGCATAATCGCGTGCGCGCAGCCCTGTGGTGGATGCCACGTCCGGGTCCGCTCCGTGTGCTAGTAGAAAGCGCACCGCCTCTTCACGTCCGAAAGCGGCCGCGAAGACGAGTGGCGGCGCGCGGAAGAGCCATCGCTGCTTGAACTGGATGCCATTGTAACGCGCTGGGTCTGGCTGCCCGATGGCGTTGATGTCCGCCGCGCCTCGTATGCATGAGTCGAGGGCTACTACGTCACCGTCACACGCTGCGTGGAAGATGTCGATGGCGCTGTCTTCGTCTCGGCACTGCCCGCCCTGCACACTGGCGAAGACGTCGCAAGCCCGGTTGCGAAACTGTGTGGCAGTGGCGTCCGCAGCGGCCTGGTCGTCAACTCTACGCTGGAGTCGCTCTGCCTCCTCCTTGCTAAGCAGTGCGTCTTTTTCCTGCAGAAGCACGTTTTCTTGGCTGAGGGTAGCCCGGTAGGCGCGCACAGCAGCGGCGGCGATCTGGCGTTGCTCGGCGGTGGTCTGACGACTCTGTAATGCGTTCGGGTAGGGCGAAGGGGCCGTAGATGACGCGGGGGCCGTGACGGACATGGCTAGCAGGGGGGGGGGGGAGGGGAGAAGAAGCACTGAAAGGTGTTGTGCAGGGTAGAACGGAACGCTGAGGAAGACCAGCGCGCTTGTCTGCGAGCCTGTGCGGGCGTATGTATACAGTGTACTCAGATAAACCACACAGGGAGGAAGAGAGGGAGGGGTGAGGAGGGGGCAGTCAAGTAGATGAGGCACAGGTAACGATGACTCTACGGAGCAGCTCATGACCACTGTTCACGTTATCAAGGTGGAGCACAGGCAGTAGAAGCCGCAGAACTGTGTGTGCATGCGCCCAGCACTCTTCTCGTTTCCCCTTTCAGCTTGACCAAACTCTGCCACCACCTGCGCTCTGGGCCCCGTCACCTTCTGCAGTGGGGCTGGCGGTTGCTCTTCTTTCGCTTTTCATTAGTCGTTGAGCTGTGGAGCGGGCTCGCCTGCTCTTCCAACACCTCGCACCCCTCTCCCTTCCTCACCCCCCTACCCACCACGAGATGACACCCTCCCTCTGTCGCTCCTGCGCTCTCTGCGGGCCTGTGCCGTGGAGCTGCGAAGGGATGAAAAGAGCTCTTGGGTGGTGGGGAGGGGAGAGAGATGGTGGAGGCAGAAAGACAGCAGCCCAAGAAGACAGCGATACTCCTCAGACACGCATACACCGGTACGCAGGTGTTCTCCCGCTTACCTTCACTGGCCACCGCGTGAACACAGATCTGCGAAGCACGCGGTAAAAGGAGAGGCACACCGACGCACCACGGAGGCGGATTGTCGAGTGACGCATGCGGAAAGCAGCGGTAGGTCGAACACTTCTACACTACGACCCTCTTCAAGGTTAACCCCGCCGCAGCTGCAGCTGCGGGTGCGGCAGACTTCCGTGGGGCTGCCACCTCCACGAGGGAGAGGTGCTTCGCCTTCTCGTCGTCGTCTTCGATACCTGCGAAGGCGGAGGCTGGCAGCATTGCCGCCCATTCCTGCAGCTGCACGTACGTGGGCGACACAGCGGCGTTGTACTCCTCGGGCTGCATCACGGCGCTGCCGTACCGCAGTGCTTCCGTGTACCCAGGTCCTTTCACTATGCCCTGCGGGTAGTACGCAGTGAGCTCAGCGGCAGACAGACTGCGCTGCGCCCCTTGCCACAGCTTAAGTGGATAGGGGTAGTTCTTGCCAAGGTACACGCCGTGCATCGCCTGCATGCGCTCCGTCAGCACGTGTGGGCGATGCACGTACACCGGCGGCACCTTCGATAGCTGCGGCAGCCACTTCTTGATGTAGATGCCGGTCTGGTCGTGCTGATGAGCGAGGTAGTACACGCTGCGGACAGGTTCGCCGAAGTCGTCGAGCATAAGCCCGCAGCTGTACGCGTAGTTGCCGTAGCAGACAAATGGGTCGTAGTCAAGGGAGCAGCGCTCCATCCACTCGGCGCCAAGGCGCCAGTCTTGCCCGTAGCCACGGGTGAGCAGCCACGCCAGAGCCTGCCGCCCCTCGTGCGCGACGAAGCCTGTCCCCACCAACTCCCGCATCGCGGCATCTGCGAAGGGGATGCCAGTCAGTCCATTGCACCACCGTTGCACCACCTTGAGATCATGACGCCAGTCCGGTACGTCGTCCGTGTGCTCAGGGTGCGGTCCGTAGGAGAAGAAGAGCCGGTCACCGAAGCGCAGGCCCATCCAATGCCAGTAGTCCCGCCGAGAAAGCCGCAGCAACCCCTCGCGGAACTGCTGCTGCACAAATGCATCGCGCTGGTTCGCCTGCGCGAACTCACGCAGGACTTCGTAGTACTTGCGCGGTGACAGAGCGCCAAGCGCGATGTACGGTGACACGCGCGCCAGCTTCTGCGAGTACATCTTCGTGTTAGTGCGCCGCTCCCGTCCGTAGCGTAGCAGTGAGGTCACGCCGCCCTGCGCCAGCCAGTCCTGCAGGCGCACCAGTGCCGCGTCTTCGCCGGCGTCCGGGTGGGACGACTGGGTGGCGATCACTTCCTGAAAGGCGAAGTCTGTCCCGCGGACGGCAGAGACACTGTAGCCGAGGTCCTCAAGCCGAGGTAGAGTTCCCCGCAAAACGGACGACCCCACTCGCCCGTACCGCTCCTCTTCCGTGGGCAGCAGGGCGGCCGTTTGCCAGGTAAGAGGCAGCTCCGCCAGCAGCGCAGTCGCCTTGTTGTACGGCTCAGTCGGCCGGATCAGGCTCACCGTGACATCGTCGTGGTACCACCGCTCGCCCTCCTTCATGGCCGCCAGCGGTGTCGGCAAGTCGTCGAGGTGTACTAGCGTTGATTGCCAGAGACAGTGCACCTCCGGCAGAGCAGCCGCGGTGCGGTTGCGCGAGGGCGCGCTACTGCCGCGGTAGTACGGGTGCTGTTGCCCACCGGCACCGCTGCTAGCGTGCTCCACGACAGCGATCAGGGGATCGTCTTCATCGGCTGCGAAGCCACAGGACACGTCAAGCGCTGCCGACGCTACTTGCCCAACTGCACCCGCTACCACAGCCTCGTTAGTCACTTCTTCGCGCGACACCCACGTTCCTGCCTGGAGTCGACGCACCATCAACTCCTGCACACGTCGCTCGTGGGGGGCGTACTGAGTTGTCATGAGAACATGCATCGCCCCCAGCTCCACGGCCAGGCGGGGAACGTGCTCCTCTGGCCGACCGCAGCGAACGAGGAGGGGCACATGCAGCGTGCCCTCCAGCTTGACGCGCAGCGCCGCCACCGTATCGAGCAGGAACTGCGCCCGCTGAGGGCTCTGACGGAAAAAGCCACCGACAACGCTCGGCTGCGCAAAAGTTCGATAGTCGAGCACACAAACGCCAATGACGGAAACAGGGCCGCCTGTCTTGATGGCCGCCGCCCTGGCGCACCCCGAGGCAAACGCCAAGAGGTGGTTGTCGTGAACCCGCAGGTCGGTAGAGGAGAAGACGACGAGGATGCAGCGACTGTGAGGCTGTGGGCCCGCAGATGGTGATACTGCCTGCATGGCGTCAGACGACCGCAGCTGCGCGTCTGGCGCTGTGCAAGCGCCAAGGTACAGTCGGTCTTGCTCCGCAAGATAGCTGTGCCGATTAAGAAGGCGCACCGCTGGCTGTGGTGTGACTGCCAAGCTCCTGCTCGTTGTTTCTGCAGTGGGGGCAGAGGCTTCGCCCTCTCCCCCGCAGCTGTGCAGCAGCGGCTGTGTGTTTGCCGCCAAGTGGCCCTTTTTATCAGGGATGATGAGCGGTGGCATCACCACGTCTGGCGTGTTTTGCAGTCGCACACGGTGACCCTTCAGGGAGGTGAGCAGCTGCTCATCACACTCGGCGTCGTCTCCGTACTCGATGCCGTCGTCTTGGTGACCACTGTCTGCCCCCGCTTCTAGCTCTGCCTTCTCCCAGCCGCGTGCCGATGTAAAGCTGGAGTCGTGGCGTAGCGCACCCACCTCTTGCGCCAGATCCGTTGCAAGGTCAGCGACATCTTCAGGCGACACAAACGGCGGCGACGGTGAGACCTGTGGACGCTGACCTGCAAAGGTGCCGTCACTGTGCGGGCCGTCTTCTGCCACCGCTGCTGCCTTGTCAACATGGCCAACCTTTGCGTCCGAGAGCGGCGGTGTGACGCCTTGAGTGGCGCCAAGGAGCTCGACATCGGTCCCTTCAACTTGGTGCAGGTACTGCTGGAGCTCAGCCCACCCCTCTGCAGTGATTTCGACAGGCGACATCGAAGATGCAGTCGGTGGTGGTGGCGGCGGTAGCAGCGGCGGGGCTGGTGGCGCGGCGGATAGGTGGACTGCTGAGGGTGAGTTGTGCTCGCTGTCCACGTCGTCGTTCAGTAGGGAAGGGCCATCGAAGTACACAGCGGCATTCCTCGCAGCTTCTGTAGAGCTGTCCGTGCTTGTGCCGTTGCTGCTGCTGCTGCTGCTGCCACTCATTCGGCGCACCCGTGTCGCGGTGAGGAAGGTGCGCTGGGCACACATGAGGGTCCTACTACCGTGGTCGTGTTCACTCTTCCACCGCGCGGCGCAGAAAGCGGCTGCGCGGCGGCGATGCGCGGCGAGGCGTTGAAGCATCATGCCCGCCGGTTCCCGTGACACTGGTAGGCGGCCCACGGACTGCATGGACATGTGCTTGGCTCAATGTGGTGTCGTCTGTGCTGCGAGTGGAGGTTGAAGTAGGTGGTGGGATGAGCGGGAATGGGCGCAAGAGTAGCGCACCGACAAACGGTCCAGTGCTGGCGTTGTACTTTAATGAAAAAGTGGGGTGCTCACCAAACAGCGAAGAAATGAAGGGGTGGGTCCGCCTGCGCGTGGTGGCGAAGAGGGGTGGACGGAGTTGACAGAGGGGGGGGTATTTGTGTGCTCTCGCGGCATTGCGAGAGACTGCACGCATTTCTGCGCGTTGTATACCACGCGAGTACCCACGGGAGAGATGAGGAATAATGGACGGCTGTTGTAACGGTAGGAGGGGTGGTGGGGGAGGACAGCACAGACGGCAGGGCTGACTGGCAAGCGACCGTTCCTGTGCTTATGTATATGTTTGGGTGCGTGCATGGACCCCAACGCCGAGTCACGCAGCATAGGGAGAGCAGCCACCGACAAGAAGAGAGAGCGAAGGTCGGGTGCCCTCTCTTTCATGTGTTACAGCGCATACGAGTCCCCCGCCGGTGGAAGACACACCCACCCACACACACACACACACACACACACACGCCGACGGTGTTCATTTCTGCTTTGTGAAGGCGTCGGAGAAGGGAGGAGGCAAATGGCTGGACAGACGGGGGGGGGGGGGGGGGAGGCGCGTACAAGAGCGAGAAGAAGAAGACCACAATGCAATATACTGGAGAAGAAGCGAAGGCGTAAGTGGGTGCTGGTGGCGCGGCTCCGTCGCGCGTAGGGGGAGTAGTGGAGGAGGGGTGTGCGTCACTCTCTGACAAACCGCTTTGATCGCTTACGTGCGCTCCAGCAGATCAGTCTGCCCTGTCTCTTTCTGTTGCCATTCGTTCCTTCGACAGGTCAGTTGAGGGTAGCGTCGCGTGTTAAGTCGCGGCGGCAGGTGGGGCAGCTCTGCGATTCTATTAGCCACCGCTGAACGCAGTTTTGGTGATAGCAGTGACCACAGGGAAGCGAGAGGAGGCAAGAGCCAGGTTTGACACCTCGCACGGCACCCTGCTCGGCTCCCTCGTCAGCGACTGTAGCTGTATTGCTTATCACTGCTGCAGCGCTGTCGTTCTTCTGGCTTGATCCCCCCTCCGCCGCACGCGACGGTTGCAGCGGCGCTGATGCTTCGTTGATCTCAGTTGTGTGGGTCTTCGATGCACGACCCTCTAAGCATATCGCACAGACGCTCTCTGTGTCGTCAAGCGGCACTGGAGTGCAAAGGAGCTGCGGCTGCGATGAGTACAGGGGAAGACCAAGACTGTAGCCGCTCCCCGATGCCGTGACGGCCGCGATGGATCCACTGCCCCGACCACCGTGGACGAGCACGTTTCGGTATGTTTGCCCAGCTGACGTCCACATAGCGCCACGGCTGCCGCTTGCACGCTGAGACTCGAGTCTCACCGATGACGCCGGCAACGCGGTCAGCGTGCCTGGTGATACGGCCCGCGGCGTCGCCATCGAGGCGGACGACGAGCACCTGTCCATGAAGGGCGTCCCCGCGCCATGAACGCAACAGTCCCCAATGCAATTCTGACTGCACGAGTCAGAAATGGCGGCGCCAGCGCTGCTCGCTGGCGGGGTCATCACTCTGCTTGTCAAGGAGTGCCAACTCACCTCCGGGGCAGCAAGGATGACTGTCATGGACCCCGTCGGTGCGCATGGGAATGCCCAGTATGCCGGACGCAGCGGTGACGTCGTCGGTGTTCGTGCGTCAGCAAATTCTTGGCCTGGCGTATCAAGAGCGGCTAACGTCGGGACAGAGGACATGGAGAGTACAGTACTCGCAGCGGAGAGGCCTAGGTCGGACGCCGGAAGCGGGGGCGCAGTTGCCACTCCGGAGGAGGAAGTTGGAGGATCACTGGTGCTGACGGCTGCGTAGGCGGGCGACTGGCACGCGGTGGCGGCAAAGAAAGAGGAGGCGGCGGTGGCGATTGCCGGCTGCATTCCGATGGGGACTAAGGCGATGGCGCCCAACATGGCGCTCGTGCACGTGCTGCTGGGACTGCCGTGTGCGTTGTTTACATTGCTGGCGTAGCTGAGGCGCATGTACGGCGGCGGCGGCGGCGGCATGGTCGTAGCCGAGGATGCAGGGAGGGGAACACGCCGCCTGGAAGCAACTGCAGTTGCCATTGCTATGGCAGCAGCGGCGGCGGGGGTAGAGCTTCCTCGTCGATTGCTGACGGAGTTGGGCTTCGCATCGACCGTGCTGGTGGACTGGCTCGGTAATGAGCCAGAACGAAGTGGCGGTGGTGTTGGTGCAGCGCAGAGCGTCGAGGACGTTGTGCAGTCGGCGCCACTCAAGGTATCGAGGATTGTAATCATTGTATTCTCCTGCAGTGCCAGTCCCACGGGTGCTTTCGACCGCGGCGTCGCCGAGACAGTGTCGGTGGTGGTGGAAAGAGGCGACTGCGGTGTTGGCTGCGGCTCCTCTAGCGCCTGGTGAGGAGCAGCGTTCTTGGGGGCTATTGAAGGACGTCCACTACTTACTTGCTCGTGCGATGCTGACCTTGACGAGATCGCTGGGGCTGCTGCTGAGGCTGATGTCGGCTCCTTGACGTTGGTAAGGGGGTAGAAGGCACACACGCTTTCTGAAAAGGCAGGGAAGAGCGGTGGGTGGTGATCCATACATCCCACTCGCGACGCGACTGCGCCGCCGCACGTCAAGGATGCTTCACACGCTGGGCATGGTTCGTGGTGCGCTTGCGCGTGTGGGCAGAGTGAGATCGGTGAGCAACACCGGGCCTTGTCCAAGCGGGCATCAGAGTGGCTTCTGCGCCAGCTGCCGCAACCCGTTGTGATAGTATTGGTCGTTGACGGCGTTACATCTTCGGCATTGAACTGGTTTGCTGACGTGTTCACCTCGAGCGAGCTCTCCAGCGTACTATGCGACAGGCGCGTCGCTTCGATAGAGGAGGCGGAGGTAAGGGGGCCATACGCTGAGTCGTCGTCAAGGCTGCCAACGGCGGGTGCGATGCGAGCATGGACAGTACTTGACCGGTCACTGGGGTCACTGCCACCATCCATGCGCAGTGCAGTATACGGAGACTGAGGCGGGGGCCAGATAGGTGGCTTGCTGACCGAGCAGCCATCGTCAGTGTCTTGCACTTTCGTGCTGTCCATCAGCATCGGCGATCTAGGAAAAGGGCTGAGGGCCAGCGCTGGTGCCATGCACATCTGTATAGATGCTTGCGGAGACATTGCCGCCGTGTTGTTGGTGACGGACGGACTCAATGGCGGCATCATCCCCCCCACCCCACCGGTGCAGGCAGGTCCGGCCATAGCAGCCATGGCGGCCAGCTCCGGTGGCACCATACCGAGAGTAGCAGGTAAGAGTACGGTGGGCGGTGCAATGTGCTGCTGCGGTGTCGTCGGTGGGAGTTGGCTTGTCGCCTCGAGTTCCCTGAACACCTTGATCACGGACTTCATGAGTGGCGGATGACTACAAGCCTAAGGTGAGGCTGAAGAAACAGACAACGAAATAGAGAGCGAAGCAAGACACACGGCGTTTTTTTTTTTTGGCAGGAGGGGGGGGGTGGATGGAGAATGGAGGTCAAGCGCCTCTCTGTGTGTCTTCTTCGAGTGCAAAAATGATACAACGCACCACACCCCCCACTCTGTGCGTGTGCGGTGAAAGGCGACTGCGACCCGCCCTATGCCGCACGCCTCCTCTCCTTCTCTGCCGCCACACAGGCACGAAACACTCGCCCACCCACACACGCACAGCAGAGCAGCAGCAAAACAAGCAAATAAGAGAGGGAAGGTGTATGGTCAGCGGTTCAGGCGGAACCTCGCGTCTCCTCCTCCTCCTTTGAAGTTCAGGGTGGGGGGAAGGGAGGCGGCGGTGCCCTCGGAGGGTACCAGACAGGAAAGAGGGAGATGTACTGCGACTAAGCGCAAGCTGTGTAGCTTGTTGGTGTTTGCAGCTACGTGTGTATATGCCCCCCTCCCCCTCCCGTGTAGACGTAATCGTGGGGTCTTACGTAGGGTACCAGCTAGGCTGTTGATTTCGATGCGTACTTGCACCTTCTCAATGACGACTCATCCAACAGCCAGGCAGCGGACCGCAGACCCGTACCACACCATGGGCCAGTGTGTGCGTGTGAGTGGCACGTTGTTGTGAATTGGGGTGGTGACGGTGGTGGGAAGCGAGGGCGCGAGGGCGCACATGGGCAGAGAGCCACAGTGTAGATAAAGGTGAAAGCGGATCACAGAGAGAGAGAGAGAGCGAGAGGAACAGCGATACACACACGCACACATCATGAGGAAGAGCGATCGCATGGCGAGGGCATGAGGTAACACTGACGGACGTGACACCGTTACGTTCGCCTATCGCCCTACCCCCCTTTTCCCTCACTAAAGGCAAGCGCACACCTGCGACCTGACCTACTCCGCCCAACGGAGGGTCGGAGGAGAGGGAGGGAAGGTGAGTGAAAGTATGCCTGGCTAGCAGACTGAGGGGGAGACGAAGGAGGCTAACTGATCAGCCTCCTGGTCAGCGTTTCTATGGTTACTTCGCTCGTTCGCTCTCCGCTTCGCGTACGTTTCTTTCTCTCTTCCCTTTTCCTTTCGGAGATGTTTCGCGCACTTTGTAAGCACAATGCACTCGCATGGGCAGTGATGCTCTCGTACACGTGTGTAGGCTTCGATACAATACTAATCAAGGCACGCCAGCTTCTCAGCGCCGCTGGCGTGCCGGCAACACGTGTTCCACACGCGCGACATGCACGGCTGCGTGGCAGACCTGCTCCATCACATCCCCGACATCCACCTCTGCGCGTCCACTACGTCTCTTTTGCGCGCCGGCTTTCGAAGCGTCCACCACTGTCGCGGCACCGTCATCAACGGCCAGTTGCGACAGCGGTACCGCTACTTTAGTCTGTGTCACGCACGCGCACGCGGCTCGTAACACGTGTACGGCGCCTGCATCCCCGTAGACAGAGCGAGAAAGATGTACCGCACACCGCAGTACGCCGGTGCGCCGCTGGGTCGCACTAATGCGCTGCCGTCGTTGCGGCAGTTGCCTTGAGCGGATGGCGCCGGTTTTAGTGGCACTGGTCGGAGGGGGGCTCGGCGATGAAGCGCCCTCAGCACTCCCTGCCCCTCGCGCTGCCGCCTCCGGCCCAGGTGTAGAGCTGCCAATGCCCTGCCACACGGCGCTGACCAGTGTCAAGGCATCGGGGCCGGCGTAGCGCACCCCACCAATCAGTTGCCAGTACGCACGCATGCTGCGCATCACCGCCGTTGCGTACACCTCCGCGGTTGCTGACGTCTTCCAGATAAAGAGCTCTCGCGGCGAGGCAGAGGCGCCTGCCCCCTTCTCCATGCGCTGGGGTCCTTCCATTCTGGGCAGCGCAGCGGCACGCAAAGCAACGTGGAGGACGAGCATGCACGGGCGCTCCCGTTTCGCGCCAACACGCACCATTACTGATCCGATGAGCTTCCTCACCACTCCTACCATGACTGAAAAGGGGAGAGAGGGAGGGAGTAGAGAAGACTGAGGTAGACAGACGAGGAGGAGGAGGCGCACGCAGATTAAGCGCAGAGTGAGTCGCACGGCACGGCTGTCGATGCCTCTCTGCAGGACCGATGCTATACCACGGGATCGTCTTCGCACGACCAGGAAGGACACGCAGCGTACACGAGGCGGATGCACACAACCTGCACTCGAGGCAGAGCGCGTTTGCCTCCTCCCTCCCCCACCTCTGCGACACCCAATGGAGAGAAGGAATGACGCAGGCCTGTGCTGGGCAGTGGAGGAAAGGGGGGTGGGTGGATGGGGGCAGAGGCGGAGAGGCAGGCGAGCGGAGGTGGGAGAGGGGAGGAGGACTCGGCATTACTGCTTGCGCGCATTTCTTCTGTTGCTGTTGCTCGCTGCGTTCGACGGAGGAGTCGGGAATAGAAGATCGGAAGGCATTGGGATAGTCGCTGCAGAGAGCACGGAAGAAGACAGGGGCTGCGCCACGACAGCTATGAGAGAGGAAGAGGGGGAAAGCAGCAGACATGCGCACAGATACTGGCGCTGAGAAAGAGATTCGCATGAATGCCAGCCCGCACCACCACAGCCCAGCCACGTCTCTCTGCTGCCCCGCGGCGGAATCCGAGTCAGCCAGCACCAGCCACCCTGCCGCCGTATTGGGCCATGCGTCTAGCGGACTCTTCTCGTTTTTTCCCCTCATCCCTCCTTTGCATCACGTGCTGGGCGATCGGCACCGCACGGGCTCAGGCGGAACGCATGTCCTGATCCGAGCGGGCTGCGGCCAGGGACTCTGGCCGAGGGTGCAAGCGGTGGCGGCCGTCGGAGAGGGGTGACCAGGCCCCTAACCAATTCAGCAGTGGCGTCGACTCCACCGCCACTGCTGAATTGGAAAGCCTGTCGACTTTGTTGTGATGTTCCGCTACACGATGACTGAAGAGAACATGAGACGAGAGGTGGACGCGACAGCCTGGTAGCGCCAGCATTGGTGCCCCCCAAAACAGCTCAGTATGCCATCCGCCACCGTTGTAGGGCCCGTGTCGAGCGCCATGAGGAGGGGAGGTGCGACCGTGGCAACAGCCGTACTTGTCTTCCTGGTGTCTTCGCTGACCCAGTTGGTACGCACAGTAGCTCAACTCCCATTTTCATCGCCCCACACTCAGCGCGGCAGCTGCAAGCAAAGGGGGTCGCAGCCTTTTGTCGCTGTGCTTGCGAGAGTGTGGCTTGCATGAAGCATCGCGCCCGCTCATGATTTCATGTCTGACTGTGACGCACCATCTACCCACAGTGAGTAAAGGAGCTTCGAGCAGGAGAGTCTGTCCGCCGTCCTCTAGGGAGCGGATGCGTTGTGGCCACACCGGCATTCGATGCGTACGGCTTCGGCGCCAAGTGCACAAGGCGTTCCTCCTCCCGTGATGGCGAAGAGATATAGGCGGGTGCGGCGCAGCAGCGCTGTGAGGTCGAGGGGGGCGGGCGTCGGACACTCCGAGCAGGTCTCTGTCGTCTGTGCGTGTGTGTTGTACCAACCCCAGGGCAAGGTAGTGGTGGGGGGTCGTGGTAGTGGGGGGGGGGGGGGTAGACGCAAGGTAACAAAATGAGAGAACGAACACAAGAACAAGCAGGCGCGCAAAGTGGAGTATCTACCGACACAGAAGAGGTAGCCCAGAGGCACGGAAACGAACGCAAAGGCAAAATAGCAGCAGCAAAGTTGGGACCGCCACCAGAAAAAAAAGGTACCGTAGCGCACACACACGCATGTGCATATATATATGTGTGTGTGCGCGCGTCTTTAGAGTCAGAAAGCTGTAATGATGCGCAGAGAGAGGAGGAGAGAGGGGTATACGCCCCCCACCTCCTCCCCCCCTCCCACACAGACGCACATACATCTACAGCTTGTGGAGCAGTGACTGAGGAGAAGAGGCTGAGTGGGGGCAGTGGAGGAGTGCCTGCGTATACGTGGGGCAGAGGTAGGATGGACCGAGGTAGGATGGACCGAGGTGAGGGAGGCTTAGACAACACATCCGCCACCCCTGCGACGTGTCCTCTTCCACCAGGAGGGGTACCGCTCCCCCCTTTTCTCTCTACCCTTCTGCGCCAGTAGGCTGACGTTCTTATTCCAAATTGCTGCTCAGTCGGATATGTTCGCGGCTTCGTCATCGGAGACGGAGGACGTTGCCACAGCCGTGCTCGCACTGACAGACCGGATGTGCGCCTGCAGTCGGTGCTGCTGATCCCACAAGCGAGTCTGTGTTTCCTCATGTCGTTGAAGGAATCGCGTGGCGCAGCGCGCGGCCAGATGCTCGAGGATGCCCTGCTGCGGCACACCAAATGCAGTCACCAGCCGACGGTAGATGTTGTGCAGCTCCGGCGCGGCCAGCGGGCGAAACAGGATCTTATAGCTGGAGTAAAAGTAGTAGACCAGCACCCGCACAGAGTCGTAGCTCAGGTCGAGTGCGACAGCCTGTCGATCAAACACCGCGCGAAGCAGTAGGTCCGACTGGGAGGAGATGGCGGGGCGCAGCAGCAGGTCACTGCTGAAGTTGTCCAGCACAGACGCGTTATCCTGCAGTGCAGCGCTGCCATCACTGTTGTGTGAGGTGCCACAAACCGACAGGCTGCTGACGGCGCCTCGACCGCCAGTCGGACCCGGGCCTGTGTTGCTGCCAGCGAGTGGATTATCCCCGACGAAGGGCGGAATGTTGCCGGGTCGCCAGACACTCGACTCACAGTTCCTGGACGAGGTGGAGGACGAGCTACCGCCGCTGCCACCGCCGGGTCCATGCGCCGCTGCCACCATCGTGGTCGACGGCGGGACGACAACGAGCGGGTTGGTGGGGAGTACGTCAGGGTGCTGCGCGTTGTTTGCTGCACCGATGGCGCTGCGGCTGTGGTTGCCACTGATGTCGTTAGTCCCGCTTGTGCTTGCGCTCGAGGAGAGAGTAGCGTTGTGCTGCAGGAGTGGCGTCTGCGGATTTACGGCTGCCATCTCTACCGCGTTTCCAGTCTGCACGTTCGCCACGTTGGATGAAGATGTCGGCGACCCCAACACGACGTTGGAAAGCTTGTTCTTCCGGGCTGGGCGACGAACCATGCGTCGCTGTGGTACCACAAACGACAGTGCCGACGGCGATTCCGACCCATTTTCGCCTGTTCCTGCCAGCACGCCGTCAGGCGTGGAGGCTGGCACGCTGCACGACCCCACCCCCCCATCCTTGCGGGCGCCCTTTCTTATTCCTCCAGCTGCCACGTGGGACCCACCCGTACTGTTCGCAAAAGGGATGGGGTGGCTGCTGATGCGATTGCCAGAGGCAGCGCTAGCACCATCCGCAGCGGTCCTAGCCAAACAGAGGGAGTCATTGTCGAGGTCACTGTTCTCGTACCCTATCCCCGGGTAGGTGAACAGTCGGCCCTGAGGCGTGTATAAGGTGCTGCCAGGCTCCGTCTCCTTGCCAGCGGTGTACTGCAGCTGTGCTTGACGCGCACGACGCACCTGTTCCGCCGCGAAGGCCTCCGCCTCCTTCAGATGATGGTTCGAAGTATCCGTGACGACATAGAGGTCCTGGCGAGTCGTGACGCCGCGCAGGAACACCGAGTCGAACAGCTTGCACTTGACATGCGGCATGCGCTTCGCGCTCGGCAGCGCTGCTGGCGACACAGTGACCACGTTCGGACCAGCAAAGACCCACATGCGGCCACTGTACACAACATCGGGGCCCTCATAGCGTAAGCCGTTGCCCATTACTTCCAAGCGCACGGCAGCGTCGGTGCACCAGTGTACAGCGTAGGAGAGCAGTAGGCGACCCTCGTCACCGAGAAGGCGGCGCAGCGGATCGTCGATGGGGCAGCTATAGAGCTCCTCGATCGTGCTGAAGGCCATCTGCACAGCCGCCGCGACGCTGCGCATGACGTACGATGTGGTGAGTGGGTGCACCTGCTGAATCTGGTAGGCGCCGTGCCGCACCATCTGCTGAGCCAGGACATGGCCAAGACGTTCTGTCACCTCCACCATCTGATCCGATGCGAGGTCCCAGAGCTCCTCGCCGCGGCAGGGGCCGATGGTGAGCATGGCGAAGGGCGCCATCTTGGGTGCGTGCTTGGTGCCGTCGTACACCCGTGTGCACCGCACAATCATGCACACGCAGAGCGCAAACAGAGCAAACACACCGATAATGGACGAAATAATGATGATGTTGCGCACTTTGGGGGTAAACTGGTTTACCCGCTTCGTGCTCTTCAAGGAGATCCTCCACGAGATCTTCTCACTGAGGACGTCACGGGTAGTGGCCTCCTTAATGAACTTCTGCATGTTCGGTGTGTTACAGTCAGTCTCGCCGTTGAAAATCGGTGATGCAATGATGACTGTGCAAGAGCCCGAAGAGGCGTTATCCATTGTGTAGACAATGTAAGCCATTTCATTAATGTCCATTGCCTTCGTGAAGTTGTAGCGTTGCATGAGTCCATCCACGCTAAAGATGACAATCCCAAAGCCCCAGAACGTTGAGTTTGAAATCAGCGCTGTAGAGGTCGCGTTGTAGATGGGCTGGCGGAGATCGACCCACCACATGTTCACTTCATCATAGCTCTTCTCTCCGTCGATTGTTGGCAATATAGAACTTTTGTATGGCCCTGTCAGGTCGAGCATACCGGTGCTAATGACGGTGTAGGGATCCTGACGCTGCCCTTCAGCCGGGTCTGTGTGGTTTGTGCCCGAGCCGGAGCTGTTGAGCAGGTCCCAGCCTTTCAGGGGACTCTCCTCTTTGAGCGGGTATACCTGCAGTATAACGCCGCCTGGCGCGGTTGCGAAGAGGCTGATGTGCGGTGCCGCGGAGGCCACCAGCTCGGCATACCTATAGAACTGTGGAAAGTATTGGCCTTCTACGCGCTGGGCAGGGGTGTCGTTGAGGTTCGGCAGCGTCTTCATCACTCCCATGATGTACCCCTCTACCCCGTACACAGCCGAGATGGCCCCGAGGATGGCGTCGCGAAATGTTGTGGCGTAGTCCTTCGCCGCTAGCCTCTCCTCGTCCCGGTGCCGCTGCTCGAGTTGGTTGTCGTGATGCTGCAGGAGTAGCATTGGTGTTAGAATCGTGGTTAGCATAAGCAACAAGGCGACCAAGACGGCTAGAATGATGAAGTACACACGGTACCGCTTTGCCTGGCGCTTGTTGTTTTGCTCATCCTCGGCCGAGTTGCCGGTGGGGATATGGTATATCTTCTTCATTCTTCGTTGGCTTTGTGTGTGTGTGTGCG
Source organism: Leishmania panamensis (assembly GCF_000755165.1). Taxonomy (NCBI): domain Eukaryota; phylum Euglenozoa; class Kinetoplastea; order Trypanosomatida; family Trypanosomatidae; genus Leishmania; species Leishmania panamensis. The sequence goes on along the minus strand of NC_025888.1, from coordinate 115,260 downwards.
CGCCACAACGCAACGTATGAGCCTGAGCGAGAGGAGTAAAAAAAAAAAGCACGAGCAACCAAAGGAGAAACAAAACTGCCGCCGCCACCAATGCGGCAAGCAAAACGCACGGCCACCCACACGCGTACGAGCGTACGCTCGTTCACTGGCTGTCAATAGTTAAGATAGCGCCACCGAAGGGGGTGGGGGTGGGGTGGGGGGATGATGATGGTAGTGGCAAGTGGCGAGTGGTGGTGATGACAGCCGAGCCTCAAAAGAAAAGGTGAAAAGGAAAGCACAGGAGCAGCGAGGGGCGAGGGACAGCAGTTCGCTACCCAATTAAGCAAATCGAAGCGAAACCACTGGAGGGGGTGAGGAGGAGGGATTCGCCTCCACTAGCGCAAACTCACAGTCACGTAAGAGTGTATGTATGCGTGGCTGTGTCACTGATGCCGAGTGTGTGAGGGGGCAGGGTAGGGTGGGCAGAGAAGACACAAACGAGTGTGCAAGCGAGTCGGAAATATGAAAAGGGAGGAGAGGTGGAGGAAGCGCATCGTACGCGACGTGCGTGAAGAGGGAGAGAGGTGGAGGAGGGGAAAACACCTAAGAGTGGGAGAATGGGGTAGAGAAATCCATGGAAGAGGAGACGGCGTGCTTCACACAGGGCACATGAAGGGGTCTAGCGCCCTCGCCTTTCCACACCCCTCGCGCCGCAGTCTCCCTCCTCTCCACACAACGGCAGATAAGTTGGTGCGAGAGGGCAGTAGCGATGGGCAGGTAGGAGGGGGACACACACAAGCTCATCGTGTTTTCAACCCCGTTGGTATGGAGCAGCATCTTGGACTCAATATATGATGCCGCCTACTTGACCTCATCTACGATGATGACGATCGTCGTACTCATGTGGCGGACGCGTGCCGTTTGTGCCATGGCAACCCGCCACGCCTTCTGACAGCGGCTATGCTCTAATACACCAGCAAAAGACCCCACCCACGTCCCCGCACGGAGGTGAGCGGCAACGGCTCACATAATCATGTACTTGACGGTGGAGGGGCGACAGAGAGTGCAAGTTCGGAGAATAGAGGTGGCATCTCAAGAAAATTTCTACGCACGGTCCAGGGAGTAAAAGTTGAGAGCAAAAGAGACTGAGGTAACAAAAGGGAGATTGGGGGGGGGGGAGGGGCAATGCCACGATTTGTAGTCACAACGTCGCCCAGGCCCAATTGACCACACATACGCTTTATATACTGGCGAGCCCACTACTTCTGCTTCCCAACAGCGAGACTGTCGTGACTCCCCCTTCCCCCCTCTCCCTCCCCCTGCTGAACACTGTCACACTACCTCCGTACCTCAGGCACTGCATTCCTCATTGACACCCCGACGGAAAAAAAAGCGAGAGGACTTTGCACTCGCAGGAGGCACAGAGCGAAAGAAAAGCGGCACACCGCGCGCTGAGCCAAAACAGAACAGGCGGACGGTGGGCCAAAACGGGCGATCGACGAGCGGCCCCCTCCCAAAGGAAAACGCACGCCTTTTGCTTGTGCTTGGCTTCCCACGGGGCGGGTGCGCCACGCGCCTACACGTGTGTGTGTGTGTGTGTGTGTGTGCGATGACGGATATCCACACGCACACACACGCAGGAGGGTGAAGGCAGAGATTGCGGGGAGGCGAGAGGTGCTAAACAAACAAAGTGACGCGTTCAGGCCCACTTGCTCGTTTCAGTGTGCAAATATTTGCCGAGGGAAGCGAGGAGAGCCTAAAAGCAAGGGGAGGGAGAGGGAGAGGGGGAGGGAGAGCGAAGGACACGCCAATGGCACCGATGCAGAGCTGCCAGTTGCCGCTTCGGGGGCGCACACAGACGTGAATAGGCACGCCTACCTTCAGTATGTCTCATGTGCCTGTCATGCGTACCCAAACATCACGGCAGAGGAAGGGATAGGAGGTAGGAGTCAGGGGCAAAGGAGGGTGGTGTGGGCGATGGGGCACCCGTTCGCGCACCGCGAGAGTCTCGTATTCACCCTACTGGGCCAACACGTAGTCCTTCAAAAGCGAGCGACACCCACCGCATGTGCAGAGGTCGGGTGGCAGAAAGCAAAAGCGCGAGCGCCATCCATGGCCCATCCGACATCGTGCTTGCTGCACGGCTTGCACAGGAGGGCAGCCTCACGCCTCCAGAAAGAGACACCAGACGAAGAGCGAAGGTTTGCCACGAGACAGGTGCTCCCCCCCCTCCATGCCGGGGCCTCCTCGCGTCTTGATGCCCCACCGAGGCTCAAAGAAATGCCTTCCCGTGGTTCTGTTGCGCTTTGGGCACTGACGGTGCCTCACAGACGGAGGAGGGCCACTTAGAGTGTGGCAGTGTGGAATGATACGCTTTCAACCGGTTCTGCACGTACCGAATGACGCAGCGCGCGGCCAGATGCTCGAGGATGCCCTGCTGCGGCACACCAAATGCAGTCACCAGGCGGCGGAAGATGTTGTGGCGCTCCGGCGCGGCCAGCGGGCGAAACAGGATGTTGTAGCTGGAGTAAAAGTAGTAGACCAGCACCCGCACAGAGTCGTAGCGTATATCGAGGGTGATGGACTGGTAGTCAAAGGCGGCGCGCAGGGCCACGTCGAGCGAGCGCGTGATGAAGGGCTGCAGCAGCGCACGCGTGACAGCGTCCCCCTGGAAGGCAAAGGAGTTCACTGGAGCTGTCTTGGTGGTGCCGTTGGAGGCGTTGTCGAAGGAGCCGCCTATATACTGTAGCGGCGTCCCCATCGACAACGATCGAACCGACAAGAGTTCGTTGCCGTTGTTCTCTGACGGTCCGCTGGAGCTGGCACCAGTGCGTGTGGGGGTGCTAAACCTAGCGCTATTGGTGGTGCTGCCATCCACCGCGGAGAAGGTTGGCACTGATGATGCAATATTGTTACTGCGGCGCACGTCAATGACAGGAACCGTCACAGTTTTGTTGGCGTGAGATGCAGAGGGAAAACCATCGACGTTGCACAGCGCTACAGACGCGGCGGCCACCAGTGCAGGGCGACGCGTGTCGAGGAGCGTAAAGAGCTGCTGCTGCGTCACCAGCTGCGCATCGTCGGTGTCGCTGCTGCCGATGAGCGCCACCTTCGAGGAGATGGCGCTGCCGCGCCGCCCACCGGCGGTGTTCTGCAAGGTGATTGGCAGCGAGTACGGCACGTAGATGGTGGCGCTAGCGGCGCTCTTATCGTTGGGCTCCTTGTTGTCAGTCGTGCCATAACGGGTCCATGAGTAGATCACATTGACCATACGGAGTGGGCGTGCGACGACACTGCGCAGGCCAAAGCGTGGCAGCGCCTGCGCCACCGCCTCGGAAGCAGTGAGAACGCTGGGTGCGGCAAAGGCCCACATGCGGCCGCCAAAGACAACATCGGGGCCCTCGTAGCGGTACGTCCCGTCCAGCGATTCCACGCGCACGGCAGCGTCGGTGCACCAGTGCACGGCGTAGGAGAGGAGTAGGCGACCCTCGTCACCGAGCACGGCGCGCAGCGGACCGTCGATGGGGCGGCGCTGCAGCTCCTCGATGGCGCTGAAGGCCATCTGCACAGCCGCCGCGACGCTGCGCGTGACGTACGATGTGGTGAGTGGGTGCACCTGCTGAATCTGGTAGGCGCCGTGCCGCACCATCTGCCGCACCAGTACCCCATCGAGCCGGTCCGTCACCTCGGCCATCTGCTCTGCAGCAAGGTCCCAGAGCTCCTCGCCGCGGCAGGGGCCGATGGTGAGCATGGCGAAGGGCGCCATCTTGGGTGCGTGCTTGGTGCCGTCGTACACCCGCGTGCACCACAGCACGGCTGCGATGACAGTTGCAAAGATGGCTAAAAGCCCAGATAGGGCGGTGGACACGACAATGGTGATGTTGGTGGGCGAGAAGTGCGCACCGTAGTCGCGGCCGCGGACGGTGACCGCGAATGGGTGATTTGGGGCAATGTCGATGGTGGTGCCGATTTTGCGAAATTCCTCAAGCTGCTCCGCTGTTGGGTTCTGCAGCGAGGTCTCAAGAACAGTAATGACTCCGGAGGTCTCATTCACCACACTGAGGAGGTAGTCAAAGCTACTCTGCTGTACACCGCTAGCGGAGAAGTCAAACGGGTTGGTGCTGAGGATACCGCTTATGTTGACCAGGGTGAAAGTGAACCCCCAAAATGTGTGTATGTCAGCCATCGAGTAGTCTGTGCGATTGAAGATGGGCCGTCGAACAGCAAACCCCCAGTAGCCCCGCAGAATCTCGGAGGTGGATCTAAAAGGGCCAACGTAGTTAGCGTAGCCGTCGAGGATGGTATCAAGAGGCGTCGGCTTAAAGTTGTGCGAGTTGTCGTTAATGTCGAGCGTGTCGCGTCCGTACGAGGCTGCATTCGCTGGAGAAATAAAAGCGTACACACCGCCGGGCTGTAAGGCAGTCATGGAGATCATGGTCATGTTGCGCACGAGTGTTCTGCCAACGCTGTCAAAATTCACGAAGTTTTGGCCACGGATGCGCTCCGCCGGCGGGGCCGATAAATTTGGCAGCACTGTCATCTGACTCATCACGTAGCCCTCCAAGGCTTGACTGATGCCGAGGGCCTCGACCATGACTACCCTGAAGGGTGCCACGGCGGCGGTGGCGAGAGTGTACTCTACGAGCCGTACCTCCCTTTCGTAATTCTTATCCATGTTGCGTAGCACAATCAGCGACGAGAAGACGCCAACGAAGATGAGCAGCAGACACACAGAGAAGGCAACAATGCCAATATAGAGCCGCGTCTGCGCTCTCAAAGGAGGCAGACGGGTTCGAATGACCCGCGGCTGGGTAGCGTCAGTGACCTTCATGACGGTGAATCACTACCACCCGCGGGCTGAGAGGATGTCAATGCTCTGAGCGAGGCGTCGACAGGCGACAAAAGTTGAAAAATAAGAGCACGCGAAGCAGGGCAAAGCAAAGAAAAAAAACCCACCGTGCTGCCCCACACGCACAGGGCGCCGCCAGAGAGGGGGAGAGAGGGGGGCCGAGGGGAGAAGACACGAAGAGGTGGCGAAAAACACGATGACAGTGAGCGGCTTACCGCTAATAAGAAAGCGCGAAGAGGAGGGAAAAGGAATCGAATCAACCCCAGCACACACACACGCTTAGAGAGAGAGAGAGGGAAAAAGGCACGCAGGCGCCGCCACAAAGAAACGAGCGCACAGCCGGACCCCCCCTAAAAGAGGAGGATACGCGCGTATTGGTACGGCAACAAACCCAACGAATCGAAAAGAAAGGGGGGGAGGAGGGGGGCAGCAGCAGCAGCAATCACAGAAGAGGACGGCGACAGAGTCACTTCTTCACTTACGTGTTGTGCACACGCGCGTCCGCGTCTGCTGTATGCATGAGAGGAGGGAGGGAGGATAGTGTGAATGTGTGTGCGGTGCCTCTTCGTGTTTGGGGTGTCGTTCGTTGCCCTCCCGGTTGCCCCCCAAAAAGAGAGAGGCGGTAAACACGTTTGTCACTTTGCTCAGCGCACACGAGAGCGCACTCGCACAATTCAAGCAAAAAACAAACAAACGGGCAGTCGTAACGAAGTGAGCAGAAAAGGAGGAGGAGGGGGGAGGAGAAAAATCGAATGGAAGAGAAGTTTCGCGTCAGATATGTGTGGGGAGCGGAGAGCTGAGGCGAGCACCAGGCACGCTGCACCACGTAAAGGGGTCGCCGTAGTGCAGGGTGTGGCAGTAGCAAATAGCGCTCGGACTACGACCGAGGCAGAGATGGGTGGAAGCAAGTGGGGTACGCTGGAGGAGGAGGAGGGAGGTAAACAGCAGATGGCCCCACCGAGCGAATGCTCCGAATGTAAGAACGACAGTGAGGACGCACGTCGTACAGAGCCAGCAACAAATATAAGAGCGAAGGAAAAAAAAACAAAGTGCGGGGCTTACCAGTGGCGACGGAGGTCGTTCTGCACGTGAGGGGAGGGGGGAGGGGGCGCGAGAGGAGTTCGGGTGAGCGCTGAGAGGATTGTAAGGGGGGGGGGCGGCGCTGTGGTGGAGGTTGGACTGAGGGGGTTGAGTAGTTAGTGTTGTAAGAAAGCCAAGGCCAGGTTATTGCTTGGATAAGTCAGTGAATGAGCTGTTCTTCTCAGTGAATGCGCTGAGCCCTGCAGTGCGCACTCGCAGGCTGCGTGACCGGATGGCATGAGTAGAGAGGGAGGTGCAGAGAGAGAGAGAGAGAGAGGAGCGCGCAAAGTACAGAGTCGTTGATTACACGAAAAGCGCGGGTGCTTTACTTTCACCCACAGACAAACACTCACACACACACACGCACACGCACCCACTCTCGGTTCAGAGGTTGAGACGAGGGGAAAAGGGGTGCTGATGGGGATGGGCTATGCCTTTTTTCGTCTACGTGTCCATCCACTGCCTTACAGCACGTGGGCTTTTATTCCACTCGGCTACGCCCCGGCCTGTCACGGGCCCGATTGCGTGGAGCGAAGCAGCCGTAGGCACACGCGGCACTGCAACGGGTCGATCCAGTCAGCGATGCACGGCTCCTGCCTCAAAGCTCTACCCCCCTGCACCGCCGATCGCCTCACAGCCGCTCCCACTGTGCCGGTCGCCACGTGATGCATCCCCTCTCCGGGTGGCTCAGTGCTCTCCACACCAGAGGGCAGCTCGGCAGTGGCAGGGATAGAGGGAGGGGAGCTGCTTGGCTTCCTCACGGAGTGTGGGAGGAGGGTGTGTGTGTGTGTGTGCTGGACATTGTTCAGAGGTGTCGCACATCCTGAGGGCACAGGGATACATGAGGAAACCAAAAAGAGCCAAAGAAAAGAGTTTAGTATGGGCGTAGAATGGGAAAGGTGCAGAGAAGAGCGAGAGGTTGCGCAAGAGGGGTAGAGCAGTTCGAGGAGGGGGTATACACCTGCACTCTGAATATACAGATGTGGCCACACACCCGCCTGCGCACACCGCATGGGCAAACACCGCCCCGAGGCAGACACGTAGGCGTATACAGGGAGAGAGAGAGAGACAACCATAACACAGCGGAGAAGGAAGAATAAATAGAGCGACTTACTGGAAAGAGTTGTCCTGGCGAGAGAGAGGGGGGGGTAGTCACTGTGACAAGATGGACGTGGCAATGAAAGGGCATGGGGGTGGGTTGGAGAGGGGGGGGGTGAGAGGCCATGAGGGAAGTTCCGTTTCACTGCTGTTCGGGACACGACCGACAACCACCGTGAAGGACACCCTTACCAGCAACCCGCCTCTGCATCAATCGCTCTGCATGACGGAATACCGCACCGTTCTCCTTCCCCAAGCTTAGCTCTCTACATGCCATCACGCTGACATACAAGCATACAAGACAGGCATCAGCTTAAAGCAGCTTAGCGATGCATTAGTTTTGCCTCTGGTGGGGTGCCGCACGGAGACGTGGTCGCCGGCGTCCTTGTTGTTGGGCTGTTGCATTCAAGAGGAACTTGTTGATACATGAACCCGTTGATCTTCCGCACCTGCGACAGCCACTGCATCGCACCGCGCGCGGCCAGATGCTCGAGGATGCCCTGCTGCGGCACACCAAATGCAGTCACCAGGCGGCGGAAGATGTTGTGGCGCTCCGGCGCGGCCAGCGGGCGAAACAGGATGTTGTAGCTGGAGTAAAAGTAGTAGACCAGCACCCGCACCTCGTCGTAGCGTATATCGAGGGTGATGAACTGGTAGTCAAAGGCGGCGCGCAGGGCCACGTCGAGCGAGCGCGTGATGAAGGGCTGCAGCAGCGCACGCGTGACAGCGTCGGCTTCAATTAGCTCAACACGAGGTTGCTCTGGAGACAAGTCTGTCTTGCACTCCACAATAATTCGGCTCTGCACCACGACCTTCTGTTCGGCCTGCAAGGCACCGTCACTCAAAGGACTACGGCCACGCCGGCACCCTCTCAGTGTTGTGCACCCAAGGTTACACGTGGTGGACGCAGGACAGAAAGCTTCCATCGGTCGCGCAGACCCATCCTGCAGACCGGATACAGCTTCCCTCGCCCCCAGGCTTGACGAGTTCATACGCATTATCGGATAAGATGAGGGGCTGGATGAGTTCGCGTTATCGATCATGAGTTGAGGAACTGTCGCCACAGCTGCTGCAACCGCCTCCGCTGCCGCCGCAAGAAGATTTGGCTTCGCTGCGTGCGCCAGGAGGTACAGCATCATGCTACCGCTCCTGCGATTTGTGCTGGTTGCATCACGGATGCCTCCCTCGACGTCGTCATTGCCGTCGGTGTGCTTCGCTGCTGTAGCGTGCACCACAGTAACCATCTGGTACGCTTGCGTGACAACTCCAGAGAGGCCATGGCGTGGCAGCGCCTGCGCCACCGCCTCGGAAGCAGTGAGAACGCTGGGTGCGGCAAAGGCCCACATGCGGCCGCCAAAGACAACATCGGGGCCCTCGTAGCGGTACGTCCCGTCCAGCGATTCCACGCGCACGGCAGCGTCGGTGCACCAGTGCACGGCGTAGGAGAGGAGTAGGCGACCCTCGTCACCGAGCACGGCGCGCAGCGGACCGTCGATGGGGCGGCGCTGCAGCTCCTCGATGGCGCTGAAGGCCATCTGCACAGCCGCCGCGACGCTGCGCGTGACGTACGATGTGGTGAGTGGGTGCACCTGCTGAATCTGGTAGGCGCCGTGCCGCACCATCTGCCGCACCAGTACCCCATCGAGCCGGTCCGTCACCTCGGCCATCTGCTCTGCAGCAAGGTCCCAGAGCTCCTCGCCGCGGCAGGGGCCGATGGTGAGCATGGCGAAGGGCGCCATCTTGGGTGCGTGCTTGGTGCCGTCGTACACCCGCGTGCACCACAGCACGGCTGCGATGGCGATGGCCAGAAGCAGCAGGGAGCCGAATAAGGTCCACAAGGTGATGATGGTGACGTTGGTGGCTGTGAGAGAGACGTACGTCTGGCGTGAGCGCACCGCAATATATAGCGAGGAGAGGGGTGCTAGGATGTCCATGACGGTGCTGTCGGAAATGAATGCCTCGTACGTCTCCTGCGTTGTGTTCGGTGGAAGCGAGGAGGCGATCACGCGCGTGCTAGATGAGTTCTTCGACAGGTCGTAGATTACGTAATTCAGGTGCTTGGCCTTGGCAAGTGTGTCGAGCTGAATAACGTCGAGGGCGCCCGTCACGTTGACGATGAGTAGCACGAAGCCCCAGAAGTTTGCCAGTGAGGGGGGCGTGCCGTTCAAGGTGCGCATGTAGAGGGGCGCGCGCGTCGAGATGACCCAAATGCGGCGGAGAGAGGCGATGGTGGTGTGTCGCGGGCCAACGATGGAGTACCGGCCTGACAGAACCGTCTCCAGTGTGGTGGGCCTGTACTGATTTGTCGGGTCGTTTGGGCTCATCAGGTCGCGGCCCACCGTTTCCGCGTCGTGCGGGTACGTCATGGCGATGACTCCTCCGGGGCAGATGGCTTGCAACGCCACGGCAGGCTTCTGCGAGGCGAGCAGAGATGCAAAGCGTGGAAATCGTGTCAGATACTCGGTAGCGTTGTCCCTTGACAGCACAACAGACACATTGCCGGACGGCTGGAGAGCGGGAACCGTGCTCAGAGCGTAACCCCCCAACGCACGCGCAACGGCGAGGCCGTCGATCATGACGGCGCGCAACACCGCAGCCCACGCAGTGATGGTGCTGTACTCGTCCGCCCGAAGTGCGGCATTGCGCGCGTTAGCGCTTCTGCGTATAACGAGCATCGGCACCAGGATGCCAATGAAGATGGTTAATAAACACACGAGCACACAGGCAGTGATGATGTAGAAGTTTTTCGGCAGTACTGCGTGTGGCGTGGCAGTGAACTTTTGGCTAAATGGAGAAGGTTTATGGTAGGCAAGTGCGACGGGACGTGACGCCTGGCGAGCGAGTCGCCCACTGGCTGGTTCTGCCAGCCGCTGTGAACTCGGTAAGCCGACAACCATATCCTGAGTGGAGATGGCATGGGCTTCATGGCTGCCACAAGGTGCACCACCACCACCGCCACCATCACCGTTGTCCTCGCGGGCACGCTCCAGCATGCTCTCCCTCCTCCTTTTGCTCGGGATGCCTGGCAACTACCCGTCGCTGCTTGCGGGTGTACCGGGCTACCCTTTCACCCACCACACGCGCGCTGCCTTCCTTCAAAGCAGACCCTTCTGTGGCTCTCCTAATCTCTCTCTCCTCTACAGGAGCACAGCTGCATGAGGCACGCGAGGAAAAGAGCAAACTGCAACACGGTTGAACGGTAATCCCGGCGCATAGCAGCAAGATATACCAGTCGCGAAATTAGGGCAGGGTGGACAGCAAAGTGTATCACAGAGAGGGTTGGTCGAGGTAAGCGGCGCTCACGCTGACGGAGGCACCCCCCAAACGCTCGCTCTCTCACAGACCGCGCTCGTGAAGAGAGACGGTCGCACAGATGAAGTGTGGTTACTAGGGGATGTATATGCACATGTACGTATGTATATATATATATATATATATGCGTGTGTGGGTGTGTGTATGGAGAGCGATGACGCTACTTAAAAATACGCGTTGTATCAGCGTCTTCACGAGGGAGGGAGGGAGGGAGGGGTGATAGCAGTGGGTGAGTCAGTCACTGTGTGTACATACACTTTGCTGCTGCTCCGGCGTCCGTTCTTTTTATGCGAGACAACGCAGGCGGGCATTTGAGAGAAGGTGAATTATGTAATGGATAGGGATGGTGAGGGAGAGGCAAGGGAAGGGCAGGCCATCAGACGGAGACGGTGCGTCGAGTGCAGTGCACAGCATCTTGACAAGAACGAGGGCATGATCAAGGGGCTTCTGCCACTCGAGAGTTGCTGCCACCTCCCATGAGCCTCGTCATCTCAGCTGCACGATACACACACACACACACCACATGGGGGGAAGAGGCGCTCTGGGCCTTCTCTTCTGCGCTTTCCTTCTCTCTGCTTCCTCTTCTCGCTCATTTCTGTTTGTTGTCTTGTGTGCTTCGCACGACAGAGTGGCGCATGTGGGTCGGAAAATCAAGGTGAATGCAAGGGACTTCGTGTGTGCGCGTGTGTGTGTGTGCCGGAGGATACACCAACGATACCGCAGGAAAGGCTCATGAAACGACACGTCCACAGACGGCGAGGGAAGGGGTGGGAACGCTCTCGGGTACGGCAAGAGGAGAGTGGAGGGGGGGGGGAGGAAGTTGTGTAGGGGAGGGAGAAGCGGAAAGATGTGGAGGGCAGTGTAGTATATATACGCCACAGAGAGGAGGAGAGGTGCCAAGCAGAGAGCGACAGGAAGCGCACGAGCACCCACAACCCCACCCCCACATTCACTCGTCTGCATTCGCAACCACGGGCGAGTTGAGAGTGGGGGGAGGGGGGAGGGGAGGGGCGCTCAATACACGGAAAAAAAGGCACGCCGCAGTTGCGTGTCTCCTCACTCTCCCTCCACTTTCACCTTCGTCTTATAATCCCCTCTTAAAATGTGGAGTGCCACTGCCTCGCCTCTTGACACGCTCGCCTGCTGCAGTGGTGAAGGAGTCGAGGGTGGGAGCGGGAGAGAGGCCGTTGTGTGTTTCCCACCTCTCCTTACGGGGGCAAACGAGCGACTTCGTTCTGCTTCACAGGTGTGTGAGCGCTGCGAGCCAAAGACACGTCGTCGCCTCTTCCTCCAGCTGGTGAATAACACCCGTGCGCAGCGATACGAGGCACACAGCTCGCGTCTCGCGCGGTCTTGTCCCTCCAGCCTATTGCTGCGCTTGTGCTGGTGTAGTGTGTTACTGATGCAGGCGGCGTTGCGTGTGGCTGTCTCCACATCGTCGCACCTTTATCATGAAGCCGTGGCGCACCTCAGCCTCCCGTTCCGGGGTGACGGAGAGGACCCGTTGATAGCTACCCAGCAACGGGGCGTCATCTAAGGTGGTAAAGTATGGCATGCGCAGCAGCTCTGCCGCGGAGGGGCGCTGCTGCGGGTCGAGCTGTAAGGCGGCGCAGAGTACGTCCATGCAAGCTTGCGTGGGCCGACGGCGTGGCTGGTGCCGCGAGCGTTCCAGCTCTGCCTCAAACCAACCCCGAAAACCGTGGAATTGCTGATAAAGGAAACTTGGCTCGAAGATGGTCTGCAGCCTGCCCCAGTTGGGCGGCTGCGTGGCTCGCCCAGACTCAGCCAAACGCCCCTGCCTCTCCAGTTGTTCCAGAACGCGCATGTGCTGACACGAGTCAGGGTGATAGACGCGCACCGGTGGCAGCGGTCCTAGCACCTCTGTAATGCGGGAGAGCTGGTCTAGTTCCGTAGCCGCCGATCGCTCAGGCGCACGCTGCTGTGGCTGCGCGCGGTGCCTGTAAAAGGGGGGCTCGAGAAGGTACATCTGGGCGAGCAGGCACCCAAGCGACCACACATCCACCTTCTCATCATACGCGGTGCTGCCCAGCAGCATCTCTGGTGGACGGTAGGCCAGGGTAATCACGCTTGGTGTCCGCCACACAGGCGCGCCAGACTGCGACGGCCCGGATGCGACGATGGAGCACAGCCCAAAGTCGGTCAACTGCACCTCGCCTTCCCACGTTACCAACACATTATCGGACTTAATGTCGCGGTGAATAATGCGCATCTCATGCAGCTTGCGTACCGCGATGAGGAGTTTCTTCATGAGGAAGGCCATCTCCGACGGAGTAAAGGCGAACTGGCGGCGACACAGGCCGGCCAGACTCGCCGTGGCGTACGCGAACACCAGCACAATGTCGCGCTGCTGCCGATCGTAGAGAAGAACATCACAGAGTTGCGAGACCTCCGCGAGAGGGTCGGTGATGGCCACCGTGGCGCGGTGATGCACGTCGTTGCGCAGTCGTTCCTCGAGCCGCTCGCGCTGGCTCTGGATGTGTCGAAGGGCAATTATCTCCCGCAACGAGGTCTGTGGAAAGCCCTGATGGGTGCTCAGTATCTTGAGACGCTTCAGTGCCACCGCAGCGCCAGTTCGCTTGTCGACGCCCTTGAAGACCTCGCCATACGTGCCTTCGCTGAGCTTCTCGTGCACCTCATAGACGTCCATCACAGTGCGCTGGATGGAGCCAAAGTCAATAGATGGCGGCGGAGCGCCGGGGAGGTTTACCCCCGCAAAGCGGTGACGCCGGCATGGGGACCCTTGCGCGCCGGGGTATGGTGTTGGTGTAAGCGAGCGTAGGCGCGGGAAGCCGCTTGTCTCCATCGCTCCGGAAGGGCTTGCTCCAGATGTGGTCGGTGGAATTTGATGCTGTTGCGCGACGACCGACGCCACGGAGGCCGACACGGGCGACCCCACGTTTAGAGCGTTGGCAGTGATGGCGCGTGTGGTGACGCTTGTGAGGATCGGCGGTGGGCGCGACGCTGGGGCCGCTGGGAGAGGTGCGGCACCGATGCCACTCGCCTCAGCCTTGACGATGATGGCGGCGGCTGGGGAGGCTAGTGGAAGAGGTGGTGAGACACCCAAAGGGGCATGCGCCGGCGTGTCTGACGTACACTGTGCCTCCTCGTTGGCCTTGGCCGGGCTCTCTGCTTCTTCGGCTGCTTCTCTTCTGCCCCCCTTGAGCGCCTCGCCATGGGCGGAGACGTTGACGCATGTGGTGGCCGCACCGTTACCACCACCACCGCCCGCAGCGGAGACGGACGCCGGCGTACGAGCTGACGTCTTTGCAGTGTCGGCTGGAGTGGCACTGCAACTTGACAATGCGAGCCGCAAGACACGGCTGCCGCTGCTGCCACCGACATCTGCGGTACATATACCACGAGGTGCCGTTGCCAAAGGAGGTGCAGCTGCAGAGGCAATGGGTTTGCTCAGAGATGGACGCAGCCGCTTTGAGGGGGGCGCCCCTTCCTCTTCATCAACCCGCTCCTGCAGCTGCCGTGCGTGGGGAAGGGGCTGAAGTGAGGCGGCGGAGGGCTGGAGGCGCAGCGTGTGATGAGCCACAGGATGGGGAGACAAAGAAGAGACGAAGGAGGGCGTGACGGGGTCTAGCCGCATGATTCGCGCTGTACTTGCCCTACCACTAGCATCCACAGCCCTAGTGGCGCCATTGACGACTGAATGCAGCTGTGGTGGTGAGGTTGTTGGCGCCTCTGTTTCCATGCACCTAGTGCGGATGGAGTGTGCCTGCTCACCGCATAGAGGTTCGTCTATGCCTGACGCGACTAGCCCCAGTGGCGCTGTTGCCAATGTGGCCACCGCGGGTGGTGGCTGGGCTTCGTGCACGCTGCCGCCTGAGCTGGAGGTGAGGGGAGAGTTGCTGGCGCAGCTGGTGCCACCATCGCCGCCGCCGACGCTTGGACCTCGACCAGCGCCCCTGCTAATCGCCTCCTCTCCCCTTTCGTCATCCTCTACTATGATCGCCTTTGCATAGTTGTGACCCTCACAGGAGGGGGACGCAGAGCCACGGCTGTTTCTACGTGGATGCTGCATCTTGCCGTTGCCAAGCGCTTGGAAGTGAGGGGAGAGGTAGGGGTGGGGGGCAGCGCTCCCCCCCTCTCTCTTTGTGTGTGTGTGTGTGTGTGTGTGTGTGTGTGCCTATTGGCTGAGGAGTGCACCGGGGGAGGAGGAGGGGAGGAAGCGCTGCCCCTCTTCCGGTTCTCTCTTTCGCCGCCCTCTTTTTCGTTTCGCTTTCCGCCTTTCAATCGCGCGTCGGTCCCTCGCTGGTCTGCGCCCTGTCACGAAGCTTAAAAGTGGGTGTGAGTGCGTGTCTGCACCTACGCCGTATCAGCACGTTGCGCCCCCTCTCACACACACTCACACACACACACTCTCTCTCGTTATCCCTTTACTTCTCTCGTCGAGTGTGTGGGTCCGCTCTTGTTGCTGTGCCGTTGAATGTAGTGGTGCAGTAGGGTGGGGGATAGGGAGGGTTTAGGCGATTGTAGAGGGGAGGGAGGGAGAGAGGCGGCGCTGGTGGCTGGGGAACCACACCAGAGTAGCAGATGCAACTGAAAGGCGCCGCGACCAGGAGGGAGAGGACGAGGGGATGGGTGGCCGGCGGTAAGAGAGTGACCGTGGTGAGAATGGCGAGAAAGAGCAGTCGTGCCACTAGACTCGACTCATCTTGCTTGTTGGTGCGCGTGTGTACACCTTTGCCATGCGCGCACCAAGGCACACGTACACGACTGCGGAGGGCAAATGCCCCCGCCCCCGCAGCAGCAGCAGCAGCCCTGAGTCGAAGCGACAACGCGACCTCTTCACAGCTCTTATTTACTGTGCGTGTGTGCGCCTCTCTCTGTGAAGTACACACATGTACACACCACTGCTGCTGCGGATGTTTTGCTCTTAGCAACCCTTTAATGCGACCTCTCGTCTTGGAAGAACGCGAGTGGTGTCCCCGCTGGAAGGAGTGCTCGCCGCTGATGGCGCAGTAGAAGCCCCGGTAGCGAGTAGCGGCGCTTGTGATCTTGAAGCGAGGAGGGGGGACCGAGAGAGGAAAGGGAGTCCCCTGCACCCTATCCTCCCCCCTCCCCCCCATTCCCCCAATGCCGCAACAGCAGGGGTTTCCTCTTAACTCTACTGCATGCATAGCCAGAGTGCTCATCAGGGGTGATAGCCATGCCCACCGAACACATTTGCGGACCCGATGCCCAGGCTCTCTCCCTTGATGGTGAAACACATGGCCACATCAACCACCTCCTCGGCGCCATTCTCGCCATCGTCGCTGTTGCTATCTGGGAGATACGAGGTCGTGTCACTGAAGCGCTCCTGCAGGAGTTGCTCCATGAGAATCTCCTCCGACGTCTTCTTCGGCTGTGCGAAGGCGCGGCGTGGCGCCGCTGCGGCGGGCACACCGGACCCAGGCTGCTGCTGCTGCTGCTCTGCTCGTATACTGATAATGGAGTCGTACACCGCCTCCAGTTCATCCAAGGCGCGGACAATGGTCAATGTCAGGGCGACATCCTCGAGAAGCGGTGCACCCGCCAGCCCCGGTGACACCCTGAGCTTCTCCTCATTACTTGCTGTTCGTGTTCTTGCAGAGGGCAGGGAAGCGACAACTACGGTAGCAGCGGCGGCATCTGCATTGTTGCCAACGTCCACCGTGAGCGTTGGTGAGGACACCACCGTCGATTGCGGCGCTGCTGCGGAGCTGGCCGCGTGGCGCTGTTGCACGACCGGCAGCACCGCGACCAGCATGCACCGGTCCCACAAAGGTAACTCGTCCAGCGCATGCAGAGCAACGATGGGCTGGAGGCGGGCCGCATACGTCTCAGAGATGCTGCCAAAGGGCATCCGTCGAGCTTCAAACACGAATGTCATTGGCCTCTGTTGGCGTGTGATCGCATGTGTGCAGTGCAGTGCTGTGCTGTGTGCAGTGCACGTGTGTGAGGGAGACGCGGAAGAGATGCAAAAGCGAGCATGTGCTTGAGCGTCTGCGGGAGACTGCAGCGCTTCAGAAGAAAAGGAGATGGGGGAGATGAGAGAGACCGAAGTGAATGGCGCCTCTGCGTCGTGAGCTGTGTTTAGTGTCTGGTCTACATGTAGCCTGCCGCACCCCCCATTCTTCCCCTCCTCATCTGCCTAGAAAACGAGGCAACATGATTGATTCGCTACCGTCAAGCCTGTACGGCCGCTAGAGAGGGACACGGACTGCCAACACGACGGACAAGAGCGGGCGCAACTCTGTGGAGGACCTCCTCTGATCCTTTTCGTGTGGCTGTATTCGCGCTTGTATCGGGGGGGGGGGAGGGGAGGGGCAGGGCACATGCGCGGAAGGCCCCTCTGCGGTGCCGCTGTTCTTCTCCCCCTTCCGCGAGTGAAACGGCTCGCCCACGTCAGTGGTTGCCGCCTTCATGCCACGCAGAGGAGGGAGAGAGGCAGTCGTGATGAGCGCGAGCGCACAAGGACCCACCGAATGAGAGAGAGGTCGGAGGAAGGAGTGTTGTCACGCCGGCGTTCCTCCTGTTCCCCCCTGAGCACCCTAAACACATCCCTCTTTCGCATCACAGGTAGTACACCTGCGTGAGAGGCGACGTCGGCCGCGTCACGGGTACCGAGGCAACTGCACCGAGAGAAGAGTTGCGGCAGGGCGGCATCAAGGGCGCTCTGTTCTTCTCTACACGCCGAACGGTTTCCGCCGACTGACACGTCGCCGCAAGGATGAGAGGAGAGTCACAATGCTCGTGCTTCTTGAGTTGGATCACCACTTCCTCGACGGCGTCCTCCTCGTCGCCGCTGGCCGCCGCCTCTGCGTGAGGTAACTCACCGTTGTGGTCCATCGACATGGCGATTGCCTGCCTCGACGTTCCCTGAAGCGGAGAGTCGTGCGAGACAGTGTGCACCGCACTGCGGCTCTTCAAGTTCTTCGTCCATGTCGCCGTGGCTGGCAATGTTGAGGCTGATGCCGCTGGCGCAACGGCCTCGTACGCGGCAGGAACCGCAGAGGACGGGAAGATCGCTGAGTCAGCCTCGGGCTCCACCGTGACACTGTCGCAGGCAGACCTCACGGCACTGACGATGTCCCTCCCTTTCAGCGAGGACGACGCCGTTGCGTCGGCGGAGGAGGAGGAGGAGCGGGGCGTGTTGTGCAGCTGACGCAACGGCGCCGATAGGAAGGCAGAGGTCGCGGCAATAGCGGCACTTCCCTCGATCAACTCTTTCGCGCGTGATGGTTCGCCGGCTGCGAGGTGCACTTTCCCTGTGAGCGGACTCCCATCGCCTTCGGATTCGTGTTCGTGCAGAACGCATGGGCCTCTCTCGTTCTCTTGGTAGTTGATGTAGCTTCGTGTCTGCCGCTGCTGTTGCGCTGTCGACGATGCGGTTGCCACAGTACCGCACGCTGAGAGCGTCGGCAGGAGGGGAGAGGAAGAGCTCGCGCGGGATGGCGATGTGGACAGGGTGGGTTTCACTGCCGCGTCGGGGGGGAATATCTGCCGCGCTAGGAAAGTATTCATGACGCATCGAGCGTGCTGCTGCTGTCGCTCAATCGTTGGCCTGCAGCGTTGCCCACCAGTGCTGCTGCTGCTGCTGCTGTTGCTTCGACTGCTTCTCCCCCTTGGCCACCGTGTGTCGTGAGCGTCGCCGCTAACGCTAACGCTGCTGCCGTCGACACCAACCGCTTCCTCGAGCCTCTCCACGTCGTCGGGCACCACTGCCGTGCGGACTACCGTCCCTGCTGCGAGCGACGCAGTGGAGAAGGGTGACACGCTCACCATCCACCGTTCACTGTCTTCTCGTGCTGTAGAGCTGGTGGGAGTGGCTCGCATACGCCTCGCAGCGACCAATGCTGTGGCAGACTCCGCAGGGGCGGCATTTTCCTCCCGCCTACCGCCATCGTTAGCGGTTGGAATGACCTTGGGGGACTCATCTTCTGCAGCCGCTTCTCGGTTCCTGTATTGAAGGGGCAACAAATGAGGCGTGCGTGCGGCAGGCGATCCGCAGGCGGTGGCGCTGTTCCGGCTTTCTGTTGGGGTGCGCGGCTGCAGCGACTTTGGCAGAGGCTTCTGCAGCCGCCGCGATGAGTCTGCTCCGTGTGAATGACTCACTTCTGCGAGTTCTGCCTCAAGCTCAGCGACGCGAGCGTCTCTCTCCGACAGCGCGACGCGGTACCACCGCAGCTCATCAACACACTCATCATAGCTCTCGCAGAGGGACTTGCACTGCTTGTACAGCTTCTGGGCCATTTCTTTGTACTGGAGAGCCTCATCACGGAGTCGGGAAGCGTCGGCGGCGCTCATGATGACTTCACCAGGCCTGCACCGGTCGTGGGGCTCACTTAACGCAGCGCTGCACTCCGTGCTCGTGCGCCGTAGTCGAGTGTCAGCTGCGGCGCTGATGCCGGGAGCGCTGGCGCACCCACTGAAGGTGTCCTCCTTCCTCTCCTCATCCTCGTCGCCTGTAAGTGCCAGCCGTTGATTCGGCGCCGACGCGCTGCGGAAGAGCACGTGGGGAACACGAACCGCGCATGTGCTGCCGCCATGGTGACGGCAGCTGATGCTGTTGTGGTGTGACTGCGGATGGGTGACACACGCGTAGAGCTGCGGCTGGTGTTGTCGCTCGCGTTGTTGCACTGGCAGCGCGCGCAGAACGACCTCCGGGTTAACGGCGCTCGCCTCCGCCCCCAGCCGCAGGGAGGCGACTGTCTCGAAGAAGTCGACGGACCGGCTGGAGCAGCACACCAGCAGCACGACGTGCACGGCTGCCGCACTCGATGGTGAACTCGGGGAAGTGGAGGAGGGTGGAGGCGCTGCGGAGAGCTGCGGGACCAGAAAGGGCTCGAGAATTGCCGTTAAAGCGCTGTCCTTGAAGGGGGCATGGCGCAGCGGCGGCCGACGTGTGAGTGTTGTCGCCGCTAACTCTCGAGTGACGGCTATATGGCTCAGGTGTGTTGCCTCATAGAGGGCGCGGAAAACCTTGCGAAGGGCCAGGAGACTTGCATTAATGGACCGTGTCTCGCGTCGCCGCCGCGCCTGTGCCGCCTTCTTGTCTTCCTCGGGAGATGGGCGGAGGAGAGAGCGATGATACGCCGAGTTCGTAGTGGTGGTGGTGCTGATGCTGATACCGCTTTGCTTCGAGGAGACGTCAGATTGCATGGACGTATCCAGTAAGATGCGACTGTGCTGGCTGCTCGCGCGTGACGAGGACGCTGCGCTGGTGGTTGCCTGTGTTCGCCGCTTCGGCTGATGGTGCACCACCTGAGAGGCGCGCACATCGGCTACGTCCACATCGATGAGCTTGCCGCTCTCTGATCCAGCAAGATCCACAAAAGCTGTCTCGTGCTGCATCATCCACTCGCCTGCCGGACTGTCCGACGCAGCACGCGCGTAGACCTGCACACATAGGACAAGATGACCACGGGAGGAGCTCTGGTTGCGACTGGTGGTGCACGCCTGCCGCAGTGCAAGGAGGGCCTGTAGGACTGCCTGCGCCTCGGTGAAGGTCGTGCATCGTGCCCGCTCCAGTGACCGCAGCACCTGCTGTTTTTCAGTAGCCTTGTATTCAGTCTTGAGAAACCGCGACAGGGTCAGCGACGATACGAACGGCGCGGCCGCTGCTCCAGCGGCGGCAGTGCGGGCCGTCGCTTCCGACACGGAGCTCTCACCACGCGTACACAACAATTCCTCCTGCGCGTACGAGTCAGCGTCGTCTGGCTGTTGCTCACTGCAGTACAGGTGGTGTGCCACCCACACTGGCAGCTGCCGCCGTAGGTCGGAAGACCTCAGGGAGTGGGGCACTGCTGCTGCAGCGTCAGTCGGAGCCTTGGAGCTCAGGCGGCGGCCCGCGCTGCCTCGTGCTGCCCCAGCCGTGCCAGTGGAGTATGGGAAGTCCGACGCCGACAGTACGACGGAGAGCGCAACCAGATCAGTCACCACCTCGCTGTACACCTCAAAGCACGAAAGATCAACAAAGACGTCCTCGGCAGCGCTGCCACTGTCAGTGCCTCCTAGGCGATGCTGCGCTGTGCCGTTTCTTGAGTAGAACACATCGTGCAGGTAGCGAGGCACCACGCCTGCCGAAGGGGACAGTCCCTCGGCGCCAGGCCGCGTGGGGGTCTCGCCAAAGAGGCTGTACGTCTTGCCACTCGCTGTCTGTCCGTAGGCGAGGTAAATACGACGTGCCGCCATCGGCACGGGGGCGCTGCCGTCCCACCGCCGCTTCTGCTCGAGTAGGAGCGGCGCCGGCTCCAGCAGACACCGGCACGTGGCGTCATAGAGGTGTTGTTGTTGAGCAGCCATAGCCCCCGATGTTGCTGCCGCGGCTACTGAAGGGAGAAAAACACCATCGCAGGAAAACGACGCCTTGCTAAGAGTGACGGGGTCAGCGAGGCTGACGCGTGTACCGGTGGTGATGACAGACGCAGCTGCTGTCATTGCCGCCGCCGAGGAAGGTCCTTCAGCTCGCATAAGAAGAGTGGCCTCAGTTGAGCCCCTAGAGATACAACAATGCCCGCCCGTTGATGTGTTTACACCGAGGATTGCAGCCGACGCCGCCGTGGCAGTGGCGGTGGGGGGGCGGTCCGCTGGCGGCGGAGCAAAGCGGCAGAACACCTTCATGAGCGTGTGTGAGAACCCCTCACTCAGCAGATGCAGGGAGAATTAAGGTCTATCTAGCCGGAGTGCGGTCGTATCTCTGTATACATGTGGGCATATGTGTGGATGTGTATGCATGGACGCCGACATGTACGCATAGGTGCGTGGGGTACGGATCTGAAGGAGGAGAGGGGGGGGGAAAGGTGGGAGGTGTACGATGACAGGGTCAGCAGCGGCGACGCCTTTTCATGTGCGCGCTGTCCTTGGCAGTGACAGCGGCCGCCAACGTAAGCCTCTTCGCGCGCGCATGTGTGAGTGTGTGTGTGAGCGGTGAGAAAACCACAAAGAAGGGGCAGCAGGGATTGAGAGATCGATGCTGAGATAGGGGAATCGTTGGGAAGCACAGGAAGAGTAGCCCACATCTTTTCCCTCCCTTGCAGCTCTCTCTCCCTCTCTACCGGCGAAAAATATGACGGTGATGGCGGAAGGGAGGGGAGGCGCGTGCGGCATCCATCGCGGCAACGTGGGATCCTCAGTTACGCCCTTTGCTCTTTCTTTGCTCTTGATAGGAGGCCGCGCATGGGCGCCGATGGTCTTGGTACTTCCCCTTGTGCAGTGCTGTGGAGGCATCAAAACACAGCGGTAGTGAGGCAGCTGCATGTCTGCGAGGCAGCGGTACGCAAAGTGGGGTGGTTGGGTGGGAAAGTCTGTCAGCGCCGTTCTCCTGCTTGGTCTCTCTCTCTCTCGCTTCTTTCTCTTTCTCCATCTAAGCATCTCATGGAAAGAGAGGGACACGGGGAGGGGTAGTGTTGCTGGACTGCCTGCACGCGTCCGGCAGAGTTGGCTTCCGCATCGTGCTTCTCACATGCGCAGTGGCAGCACGGCTGTCTGTCGAGTCCACTTCAGCTGCAGCTGCTTCTCTGCCCCGCCTTCCGCAGTCCCACAATCCCCGGAAGGGCGGCGACACACAAGTTCCCCCACCAGCACTTGGGGGTACGTTAGAGACTGGATGAGGCGGCGCACCGCCAGCAGCACAACTTCCTGAACCTTTTCATTGGACTCATTCATGCACGATCCGCTCGTTGATGCGCTGCCACCGCCGCCACTGCCGCTGCAATAGGGATGATGGAAAGGCGCGTTGCCGCTGCTGCTACTGTACATCCCGGACCGCAGGTGAAGTGGCGGACGTGCGGCTGCGCTGTACGAGTCACGTCCTTCCTCAATGCTGGTGCCATGGACGGCAGTCGCTTCATTGCGTGCCGTGTGGATTGCGGTGAAAGCCGTCGCCGCCGCCGCTCCCGAGTGAGCGTCGCCGCCACCACCACCGTTGGCACGCATGCTCCAGCCGCCGTGGTGACCACTGACCTCCGATGCCGACACGCCCCCGTTGGTGTCGGGCATCGCCTTCACCATTGCAGTAAAGAGTGGCGCTGTAGGGAAGCTCAGCTCCACGCGCGCCCCATGGAATGCGGCATAGAGGTGGCCGGTAAAGATGACGCGACGCACAGCAACGGAGCAGTTCAGTGTGAGGACGTCCGGCGGCACGCACAGAGAGACGGGGAGGAGAGCTCCAAGGGGGAGGCAGCAGCCAAGACGCACGTGAAACCGCTGATCTTCGTAGAGCAGGGGTACCGCGAAGCAGCGGAGTGGGGATGCCACTGGTGCCTGTGGGAGCGCAAAGGACCGCCGCAAGGACAGCTGTGAGGCTGGCGCGGCAAGAGTGGGTGGCATCATGTGACGGCTGTCGCTGTAGGGCTGCTCCACTGAGATGACGTCCCCCTCCACACGGGGGAGAACAACACCATGCTGAGCGCCTGCATTGCTGGCGCCGTCACCTCCAACGGCGTGCAAGGGGCAGCTGGCGGTGTAGTCTGCAATAGAGACACCCGCCACCGCATCGCCGAGACGTGCGGCCCTGCCAGGGCCGCGCGTCGTCCCAGAAGAAATCGTATCGGTGGTTGCGGTGCTGAGATTCGCTACAGATGACGCGAGGAGGGTGCTGGCGGGGTCGAGGGCGGTGCGCACGCCCACCTGCTGATGGTGGTAGCCAAAGCCAGTTGCTGAGGCTACCAAACCGGGTGAACCGGGAGTAGCAGCAGTCGCTGCACGTCTGGCTGGCGGTGCTGCTCTTGTCGGTATGGCGGAGCATCCGGAGGCATCACCAGCTCCGTGCTGGAAGTTCAATGCGGGGCGGCGGACTTCACGGGGCGTGCACCCAAGGAGTCCTGAGCCAAGCTCTAGCAACTGGATACGCAGGAGCGGCTTGCGAGGTGCTGTAAGCAGCGATGTGGCAGATTGTGACGAGGTCCGGCCCAGCAGCGGCGATAATTGGGTAGCGCTTGCGGATTGGGGCGCCGCGGCACAGGCCTGCGCCTCACGTGCCCGGATGCGGTTCTCGTAGCCCGCGTTCACGCTGTCCAACAGTTTCTCTGCGTCGTAGAGGAGGCGGTCCGTCCACACCTCCGGCTTCGTTGTGCCACCGCCGAGGCACAGAAAGGCAGCACAGCGGAGGAGCACGTTCACCCAATACGCGCTCTCCTTCCGCAGCGGGGTTGGCGGGACCGCCGCAGCTGCAGCCGCGCCGCGGCGTAGACGGCGACGAAAGCGACGAGAGGAGTCAACGCTGGCAGCCGTGGCACTACCCGCCGAGGAGAGCGGGGCAGCGGCCGCAGATGAGGAGTGCTCACCGACGCGTGTGCCAGCGCCACTCACACTATAGTCGACCTCCTTTCCGCTGCTTGGCCCACTCGCGTCGCTGGAGTAGTAGTAGCCCCGCTCGCGCAGTCGGCGCTTGCCGTACACCTCGCGAGGGCTGTAGTGAAGTCCGTTGATGAGAATCCAGCGGTAGGCAACGCCGAGCATCGTGTCCTCCGCCAGAGAGACACAACGAGTGATCAATGTGTAGAGGGGCAGTTCCTGCGGTGGAAGGAGCGGGTGGTAAGCATGGCCGTGCTCTGCCCCGTCGCTGACGGCTTCAGGGTGACCGGCCCCCGCTGACTCTGCTGCCGTCAAACCTGGTTCCTCCGACTCCACCGGCAGGTTCAGGAGAGCAAAGTACCCCAGCGCGGCGCAGAGTGCGATGCTCACAAGGAGTTCCAGCAGGAGGTGAAGCATTTCCCCCAAAGGCGCGTAATTTTCGTCTGTGAGTACGCAGTAAACCAAAGTTGGGTCTCCGCCGCCTACGTGGTACGTGGATATCCGCGGATGTGCACACTGATGCAGGACGCCGCGGTGTGTGTGTGGGTGGGGGGGGGGAGGAAGGGGGCTTGACACAACGCCTCTTTGCCTCGCCGACACCCACACACGCACACCCTGCAGCACCCCAAGTCCCACTTGGCTGCGTTCGCTAGATGCCACAACGGCTTCTCTGTTGTTGCTGCTGCTTTATTTCCTCTTAATCCTCAGCCCGGTTGCGTTTCGTCCGAGTGAAGCAGGACTTCGCTCTTGATGTGCACGTACATGTGTGTGTGTGTGTGGGGGGGGGGGGGGGAGGAGAGAGAGGGGAGGGAGTGCAGGAGTCAGGCACGAAGAACATTTGGCCACCCTGCTGGGCGCTGGAAAGCGGCAGGCTTTGTTGTGCCGCTTTGTGGGGGGAGGGGGAGAGGAAGGACCCCTCGTTGTGTCACCTCTCCTCGGGAATGAAGTTGTGTCTAACACACACACGCACCCACTCTCGGTTCAGAGGTTGAGACGAGGGGAAAAGGGGTGCTGATGGGGATGGGCTATGCCTTTTTTCGTCTACGTGTCCATCCACTGCCTTACAGCACGTGGGCTTTTATTCCACTCGGCTACGCCCCGGCCTGTCACGGGCCCGATTGCGTGGAGCGAAGCAGCCGTAGGCACACGCGGCACTGCAACGGGTCGATCCAGTCAGCGATGCACGGCTCCTGCCTCAAAGCTCTACCCCCCCGCACCGCCGATCGCCTCACAGCCGCTCCCACTGTGCCGGTCGCCACGTGATGCATCCCCTCTCCGGGTGGCTCAGTGCTCTCCACACCAGAGGGCAGCTCGGCAGTGGCAGGGATGGAGGGAGGGGAGCTGCTTGGCTTCCTCACGGAGTGTGGGAGGAGGGTGTGTGTGTGTGTGTGCTGGACATTGTTCAGAGGTGTCGCACATCCTGAGGGCACAGGGATACGTGAGGAAACCAAAGCGAACTTGTCTGAGGCGCGTACACATGGAGTGATCCGGATGGAGAGAGGGCTCCTGCATACCCCCTCTCCCCCCTCCCCCACTCCACACACACAGGCAGACAGAGAAAGAAAGAGATACACAGAGGGAGAGAGACGCGCGCTTACCCACCTATACTTCGTGGATGGAACCAACCGGAGGAAACGACGAGAGGACGACAGAAGAGGAAAACACATGACGCACGCACACACACACACACACGTGCATGCAGCAGTACACAGACAGGCAGAGAGAGGCAAAGATTGAACGCGCAGAGCCACTCAAGCGACAGCTGCACATTGTACCAACATCGTATTATGCAAGTACGCCTCTCCCACTCTCTTCCTGCTGAGTGATGCGTGAGGAGAAGGCAGGGAGGATGGCGATGATGATTTGTAGTTGGAGAAAAGAGGTGAGGAAGGGAAGTTACACGCACGCACAGAGACACAGACACGTGCACACTCACAAGGAAGGTAAAGGGGTAGGAGAAAGTGAAGCACCTGCGCACAGAGGCACCCATCCACTGGCAGAGAGAGGGTCCTGGAGGCGGAGGGCGGAGAGCCGGGAAGAGTATCACGCGTCAACAACCTAAAGCGAAGCAAGCGAGTGGACTGGGGGAAGATAAAAGACCCATGGAGGACAGGGAGAGGGCTCAGGAAGAGCAAGCGAGCAAGCACGACACGAGTAGTGGCGATGGTGTCGACGCTTCCTTCACGTTTTTTCCTCCGCAGTTCTCTACCTTTATCTCGCTCTTCGGGCCCTTGCCAGTCGCATGCCCGCCATGAGGAGGACATCGCCAGACATGATCGCCCCCCTGCCTGCATGGGGGAGGGGGGGGGGGGCAGAGAGGAAAGAGGAACGAGGTGAGCAGGTCGGGGCCCGCGGTGAAAGATTTGCGTCATGCTTGCATGGTCCTACGCTAGCCGACACAATGCCTTTAGCTCCGCGCCACGCTGCAGTGCCCCTACCACTTTTGTTTCTCATCACTCAACGGCGCAGATGCGGTATTGACGCGGTGCCGTACGTCATCGTGGGCGACGTTGCCGTCCCCGACACAGCCGTCAACGACGTTATCTCCTCGCTGCTCTGGGAGTAGAAATAGACCTTGTGCAACCGCCACTCATGTGCTACGGCCGCCGCCTGCTCCAGCCGCGGTGCTTCGGGAAGCGTCTCTGTATCGCTCGGCACCCCGTATGCACCCCACATTGCACTGAAGAAGCCGACCGCTGTTAGCACCCAACAGCACACATTGAAGCCGGAGTAGCGCATCAGACTCGAGACACCGCGAGCGCCAATAAGGTGGCCCACGTCCTGCACCGTTCGCATGATGCCAAAGAACGGCGCGCCGTAGCGCGATGGCGCCCGATCCGCCGTGAGTGTCATGATGATACCGCACCCCAGCGCGTCCACGATGCCAAAGGCTGACGCGGCGATGTAGAGCTGCCCCTCTGTGCGACAGAGGGGCAGGAACATGAAGACGATGCTGAGCCCGACGACGGTGGGGATCATGGCAAACTGACGCCCGAGTAGGTCCATCATCAAGCCACCGAGAGGGAACAGGAGGGCGTCAAAGACGAAGCTGAAGCCCACCAGGTAGGAGACCTGCGCATCCGTCATCGCAGCGCGTATTCCTGCAAAGGAGATGAGCAGCTTGCGGTTTGCACGCAGCGCGGTGACGAGCACAATATACAGGCCAAGGCGCCATATCACGCTCCAGTAGTCGACGAAGGTGCTCCAGAGCGTCGCAGGGTGGAAGTAGTGCTCCTGCCAAGGCCCTGCGCTCGGGTGAACCGATGCCGCCGCCGTGCTCGCCACACTGTTGCTGCAGGGTTGCGTTCTCACACTGCTGTTCGCGTGTGTGTGATGGAGGTGATGAAGGAGCGGGGGTGACATGGTGACGCACATCTCGGCGCCAACGATGACGCGGTGGTCCGTCAAGTCCGACAAGTTACTCGCGCCCCCGCTGCTTGTTATGGTGGATGCCATCAGCGGAGGCGGCAGCAGTGGCGTCGCTACGTATGTGTTGTTCCTGCCAGAGTCGCCCGGGTGGTGCCTGACGACGTTCAAAGTGTCTTCGTCTTGTTCTGAGTGCAACGGAGTCTCTGTCACAGACGGCGCGAGGCTTGTCGTGCACGTGCGCCCGCATACTTGCTGGTACCGAGTTGACCACGTCGCTATGGCGAGAGCGATGAAGGCGATACCGCTCGCCGCAGCCGACACCACGAAGGAGTAGCGGACGTCGCCCCAGTACGCCGCAAAGAGGCCTGAGGAGACGGGGCCGATGACGTGTGCCCACCTTAGCAGTCCTGACAGAATTGCCATGAGCAGACCGCGGTACTTCTTGGAGGTGATGCCGGCAACGAAGATGTGACGCGCGAGGAAGAAGCCGCCGAGGCTGATGCCGCTTAGAACGCAGAAGGCAAGCAGCGAGGCACTGTTACTCACGTTGAGGCCAACAAGGGAGGCAGCAATATTTAGCAACAGGCAGAGGAACATGACGTTACGCACGCCAACGTACTCAACGATGATGCCGAACGGGATGTCCAGCAGCGTACGGTAGAGGGCTACGACGGAGATGTAATCTGCGATAGAGGAGTAGCTGGCGCCGATGCGTCGACCGAGAAAGGTGACCAGTGGTACTTCGATGCTCGCGCTGATTCCGATAAGCATGTTCGGCAGATGAACATCCAACACATGTGCCTTGAAGAGCTCCGTGTAGGTTATAGAGAAGTAGTTGCCCAGAAACTGGTGCGGATGCTCTGGCAGCAGCGGTGGCGAGGCGCCATCGTGGTGCACGTGCGTGTACATGTTTGGCGTAGCACCTTCGCGCAGGAAGAGAGACGGTAGTCCACCACGCACCAGACGAAGCACACGGAGAAAAAAAGGAGGAGCTATGAAGAGGCGAGGGAGAGACGGTGGCAAGCAGCTGCACAGACACAACGCGAAGGAGGGGGACACTGAAACGCCAAGAAGGCGATCCGCTCAGAGCGCCCCACACAAACCACGCTCAGAGAGAGAGAGAGCGAGTTCCCCCCTCTCGCTTCGCTTGCCCCCCCTTTCACCCCCCTGTTCTCCTCCTGATAAAGGCGGACTGTGCCGTCGGGTAGGAGAGAGGGGCTAGACAAGGCCTCGATGGGTGGGCATGCCATGGCAGCAGCTGTCGCGCGAGGAAGCATCACACGCACAGAGATACCCACACCTCCTCACAACACTCAGGGCTGGTGGCGGCGTGCAGAGGTGTATTTAACAGCAGAGGGGCGGTGGAATGGCAAATGGGAAAAAGGGGAAGGCGAAAGAAGGGGCAGTAGGAGGGCTCCATGGCACCAGGCTGGGCCGCCTGATGCCTCAAGCGCAGACTATCGATCGTCGCTTATCGAACCATCAACACAAGAGAGGCATCATGGAACGCCCTTTCCTGCGCCGCGTGGCGACTGACGAGTGCGGAGCCCGGAGGGAGGGAGAGGGGGGGGGAGAGTAGATCTCCCTTTGCCCCTTCAGTTCAAGAAAGGTAGCGAGGCCCACCGCGCGGGAACGCCTCGATGCGCTCCTGGTGAGTCCCTCGTGTGCCTGCATGGAGGACTTGAAGGCCTTTGCTTCTATCTCTTCCAGGTGCTTCCCCCCATCAAGGTGGCGCTTCAAGTACGGCCGTGCAGTTCATCTCACCCGTGTGGCAGCCTGCCTTTCGTCCGAGGCGCCGTTGAAATGGAGCCTGTCCATCTTGGATTGCGGGAGTGGAAAGCGCAGGAGCGGGGGTGTGGCGAAGTGAGTGGGTGAATGCACGATGGTGAAAGAGAGTAAGAAACCCCCTCCCCGACGACTCCTCAGGAGTGAGGCCTCCAAAACTGGGGGAGGGGTAGTTCTGCGAACATAAAGAGAGGGAGATGGGGGGGGAGAGAGTGAGAAAGAGAGGAAGATGTAAATACGAGGAGGGCACTGGTCAAACAACCCCACCCCAGAGACCCGCCCTCCAGGTCGACCCTTCGTGAGTAGCCCAGAGGAGCACCAAGTCGCTCGCCCACCTCGCGGCTACCCTACATCATTTGACTTCACGGCTCCTTTGCTCAGTACAGAGCGGAGTGGGGGAGGAGGGGAGGGGGGGGGACTATACGCAGACAGGCACCCCGCAAAGACGGGGGTGTAGGGCGCACGTATCCGCACATTCGTGGGCGCCTGCGTATCTCTTTTCCCTTTTATCCCCCCCTCCTCCCCTCCTCCCCTCCTCCCCCTCCCCCATACACTACAAAGAGGAGCCTCAAACCGAGAGCGGGATGCGATTGTCAGTGGTGGCAATCGGGAGAGCACACTGAGAGTGCCTGCGCGCCTGTGTTGACTTGGGACATGAGGGGGGGGGGAGTAGGAGACGTAAGAAGGGGGCATGGCGCGGGAAGGGGCGAGCGGATGTTCAGCTTCTGTTGGTTATTGAATTGGCGTCTGTTACCACACACACACACACACACAACAACGAGCGTCAGCAGTGGTCCTGTCGCGGTCCAGGTCGTTCAAAGGGGGAAAAGAGGCGGAGGGGGGAGGGGGGACGGAGAAGAGGAATCCACTGCGTTGGCAAAGTCCGAGGGACAGGGGGTTCTGAGGGAAACAGCTGGTTACCTGCGAGAGAGGGAGGACTCCTCTGAGTGTTGCCCTCGCAGTTGCGCATGTGAGCCACACAGTTTGCATGCGCTCCCCCACCCTACCCCGGTCTTTCTACGTCTCTCCGCTAGGTGCGTCGGTGAGCGGTTCCTCCCGCGTCCTGTCCGTCTTGCCGTCGCCGTCGCCTCTTTCCGTCGTCACCTTCACGGCATCTGCAGAGCAACAGCCGCGGCACCCACACACCGCACACGCCACAAAGTACTTGTTCTTGCGCTGGGCCGCCGGCACTCGGCAGATGCAGGTGGCAGTGTCGTCGATGCGCTGCTGCGACGCTGAGGTGGAGAGTCGTCGCTCCTGTCGATCTCGCAGGGCGTACTTGGAGGTGATGCTCGCGGCTAGGCTCGCTGCTCCGGGCACACCGCACGCCGTGCAGCAGAGCCGCTCGTACCCTGGCAGGCGCCACCGCCGGGCAAGTCCGCCGTCAATCAGCCTCATCTCAACGCAGTAGTCGTACACCTCTTTGGATATGCTGTGCTGCTTGTAGTAGGCGAGGAAGACGTAGCGAGTCCTAGCGCGGTTGATAGCGGCCATGTGCCACAGCGGCGGAACTGGCGCCCCTCCCTTAGCCTCCACCTTCTCTTCTCCCACTATGTAGGAGTCGACTTCACTCTCCACGGCTGCGATTGCTGAGGATGCCTCTGCAGGCAGTGCCATTGCACCGTTGTTAGCATTGTCATTGCCATCGCGGGTGCGCTTGCGAGCGCCGCTGCCGCTACTACGACCGTCGTGCCGAGGCCGTGTGGTCACCCCAATGACACCCTTCGATTCCTCTTGGGTGGCCAGCTTCATCTGCTCATCGTACTTCTCCAGTTTGGCCAGCACAGCATCGAAGCCGTGTGGTGGCTTTGGCATGCCGGGCCGTATAAGCGGCATTGCGTTGTGCTTACGCGCGGTTACGGCCTACGTATGTGCCAGGCACGTGCTCTTTCCTCTGTGTCGATAGACGCAGGCGGGGCGGGATGACCAGAGGTCGCAGGGAGGGGAGGAGGAGGGCGGAGGAGAAAAAAGGAGAAGTGGGAGAAGGGGGGGGGGCGAAGGCACACTGATGTCAGTGAGCGCGTGTGCGTGTGTGCGCGCACTGGTCCACCTACACCGTGTCACGACCACTCCAGATAGCGAAAAGCGCATCTCAGCATGAAATTGTTATCCGTACTGCAACTCCCTTCCCTTCTCCATTTCTTCTACGTTGGCCTGCATGGACGCTTGACGCCCTCGCCCTCTCGCTCTCTCTATGGCAGCGAAGCAGGGAGACGCAGGCGTGCGCTGACATGCGCGGACGCATACAGACCTGTGAGTGAGGCGCATGGGACCCGAAACACTTGTCCAGAGTTTTCTCTTCTGCTTTATGTCCGCCAGAGCATCTACGTTTCTCGATCTCTCGACACCTCTCTCCGCTTCACATTGTCGCTGCTGCCGGCGCCACTCCGGTCATCACCAGTGTTACCGTCGTAGCAGTGAAAGACTGCACTACGTCGCCGCCGGAGAGAAGGGCGAGGAGCTCCACAAACTGCGCCGGGGCCACGGGCCGTGCCGCGCCGGACTGTTGCTCGTTGAACACAGAGCGCAACTCCGCCACAGCAATGCTGCGCCGCCCCTGAGCGAGGTAGCGGCGCTTCAGCAGTTCCTCCAGCCGCCGCATGTTTCCCTCCACCGTATTCTTGCCAGGGTCGGCGGCATGGAACATGTCGAGGTTGATGAGCCCCGTGGTCGGATCCGTCGCGGACTTTTTTAGAGCAACGCTGATGATCCGCTTCGCCTCCTCCACATCCTCGACGGAGACGTCGCTGCTGTAGCGCATCTTTGCGTGGGCCTCGGAGAGCCGAATCATCGACTCGAGCTGCCGCAGCGTCGCTGAGACGGTGCAACTGCTGCCGCGGGCCTGGCGCAGCTCCACATAGCACCGTGCGAGGCGCTTGTGCGACGCCTCTGTCAGTCTAGGAAAGATGGTCTCGCGTGCCAGTGCAATGTACTCGGACAGGATACCGGCCGGCATGTACGGCGCATCGGGCGGACCCTGCAGGAACACCTCCCCGTCCAGCTCCATACGCACCTCCACCGGCAGCCCGGTAGCCGCATCCACGTGCGTGTTCGCAGTGCCCGCGGCGTCCGCCGACGACACGGTCGACTGCCCTACGCTAACTGTGCTGCGCCACTGCGTCGCCTCGTCCTCCTCACCGTAGCAGCCATCACTGGAGCCGCCCTGCAGCCGCGCATGTCTGCCAGCCGTCCCGCTACCATCAGTAACGGCGCGCCGAGTGTGCGCGCTATGCGAGGTGTCCATGTAAAGCGAGAGGACGTGCGTGGCTAGTCGCCGATCCTCCACGGCGTCGTGGCAGTCGAGGAGGAGGAAGATGAGGTCAAAGCGAGAGAGCAGCGTCGGCTCGATCTGGAGGTTTTCGACAACGTTTAGCTGCGCATTCCATTGTGAGTCCTTCGGGTTGGCCGCAGCCAGGATGGACGTGCGAGCGTTGAGCTGCGCAATGATGCCGGCCTTGGCGATGGACAAGGTCTGCTGCTCCATTACCTCGTGCAGCACCGACCGGGTAGCCTCGTTCATCTTGTCGAATTCGTCGATGCAGCACAGGCCACGGTCGGAGAGGACGAGTGCACCCGGCTCTAGCACCAACTCCCCTGTGTCAGTGTCCTGAACAACGAAGGCGGTGAGGCCGACGCTGCTGCTGCCCTTGCCGGAGGTGTACACGCCGCGCGGCGCGATCTCATGCACCTGCGTGAGCAGCTGCGACTTGGCTACGCCGGGGTCGCCACATAGCAGCACGTTGAGCTCGGAGCGGAAGACAGCGCTGTTGCTGCTCGCCGTCGCTGCAGTGCCGCCACCGGTGCGCTCGCTGAACACGAACGTCTTCGCCGTACCGCCAAAGAGCTGCGCCAGAATGCCACGCTTGACGTCGTCGTGGCCCCAGATGGTCCGGGAGAAGGAGTGAAGGAGCACCTCGTAGATGTCGGGGCGATGGGCGAGGGAGTGGAACATGTCAAGGCGCGCCGTATCCATCAGCGCCGCACGTGACAGGTCTACCTCTGCATCCTTCGTTGTCGCTAGCATCGGAGTGGAAGCGTGGGGACTGGCGCCTACGACGTTGCCGTTGGCGAATGAGCCCTTCCTCATCCCCGGCTCTGTTGCACGGGTCGCACGCACCAGCTCCATGTGGACGGCGTCGATGTGGGTGGCGAAGATGCTCTTGATGATGCGTGTGTTGGCATTGAGTCGAAGTGGGGTGGAGCGGTACACACCTGTGATAACGACACGGTCGCCTGGCACGACTGTGTCGACCATGCTGCCATACACGACGACACCAATCGAGATAGGCGTCTCGCCGTCTGCGACGTGCTCTGGCGATTCCTGCACCTTGACGAGCTGCTTGTCTTCGTAGAGCGACAGGTTGTGCTGCAGTTTGAAGGAGTAGGTCTTTCCACAGTGCGCGCAACGGGTTGGCTCGAATATGCGGCCCTTGTCCCCACTCACGCTACGTTCCTGGTACTGGCAGTTCCAGCACTGGAAGCACGCTACTCGAATCTCCGGAATGATCTTCGAGATGCGAATCACCATTCCCTTGATGCTCAGCAGCTGCTCAATGTGCTGCGGACTCAGTTGCTTCAGCGTCCACATGAAGGGCAGCTTCTTCGCCACGACAGTGATGAGCACATCATCTGCCACCTCGATGCCGTGGCGGAGCAGCAGGACATCACGGTAGACCTCCTCCGCCACGGCCGACATCATCTGCAGGCACTCGGTGGGGTGGTGCACCGACTGCACGTACAGCTGCGGTGCCGCTCGTTGCAACCACGTAAAGTCCACCTCGAGTGTGCTGCGGCCCTGCATATGCATGCGCAGGAACTCCTTCAGGTAATATTTCTCCTGAAGCGCGTACGTTGTGGCTGCTGCTGCGGCGGTGTCATTTGCAAGCGAGCTCGTGCTGCCGCTACTGCCAGCAATCAACGGATTCGCCACGCGCAAGCTTGCCGCTGCCGCCTCACGGCCGTTGGGGCGAGGTGTGCCCCGTGATGGATCGGTCACCACCTGACCGAGTGTGAATGTTTCAAGGTAGCGGCGGAACTCGTCGCGAAACACCTCCACGGCGATACCGGTGCCCCAAATATATGAGTACTCCTCCGAGCGCTGCTGCGTCGACCGACTGTACGCGCTCATAGTGACTGCCTCAGGCGCTTCTCCCAATGTGAAGCCGGCAGGGCCGGCAGCTGTCCCGCCATCGCCACCCCCAACGCTGCGGCCTAAAAGGGGGAAGGACCTGCCGTCAGGTGATGGCGGTGGCGTCGCTTCTCGCCGCCGCGGCGGCCGCACTGGTGTGAGGTCGATGAACCTGCCGGCCGTGTCGTCGCCGTCCATCTGCGCGTAATCGGAGGTGTGCGTGTGTGTGTGTGTGGGGGGGGGGGAGAACGATACGAGGAGTGAGATGAGTGGCGCGGTAGACACACACCCATACGCACGCGCAGCTGCTTTCTCCTCCCCCTCTCTCTCTATGTGTGTGTATGGGTGTGTATGGGCACGCCTAGGAGCGTATCTCTACAGTTTGGTGTGTGTGTGTGCGTGTGTGATGGACAATGGTGCTGGGGAAGGGGAGAGATGATGGGGAGATGGACGATGAGTATGGCAACACGCAGACCGCCCCCCACCCCTTCTCTTGTATGGGTGTCAGTGGCCTCGATACAGAGAGAGAGAGGGAGAGGAGTAGGGGAGACGAGCAGATTGGCGGCACCTTCGTGGTGAACACTTTGACCCGCAGGCACACACACGCCCATGAATGCTGGTGCTGTGGCGCACAGCTGCAGTCCCCTTCCCCCTCTCCATATAGCAAGATGCCAGCAGCAGCGCCGCCTTTGCACGTATTACTCTCTTCGCTACTTTTTCAGTTGCGTTGTGGTTGGCTCATCAACAAGGCACAACAGACACACGCGACACATTGCCACGACAGAGACGCTCGCGAGATGAGAGCCGGCCTCTCTTCTCTGCTCGTGCCCTCCCCCCCTCCCTCCCCTTGATTGAGCAGTTGAGCAGACATGCCTTCTCCACCTCGACAAGAAACACGCGCGGGTTCGAATTGTGTCAGTTGTCTTCCGTGTCGTCTCCCCTCACCGAAGCAGCAGCAGTAACACCCACGTACACACAATGGGCCGCTGCAGGAGTTGCTGTTGCGGCTGTCTCACGCCACAGTGGCGGCTCAGCGCTGGGAAGCACGGCGAGCTGCGCCGCTTCGCTGCCGCTCCGCTGCGTCGATGTCAGCGCAGAACTTCTCCTGCATCGCGCGCAGGGTCTCGTATTCGTTGGCCGTTACGGCTACGTTGCCGCCAAACGCGTTGTAGAAAATGGCGTAGTCCTTCTCTGTGATGGGCACGTAGAACCAGTCCACCGGCGGGCCGTGGACGTGGGGCACCTCCGCCGGCACCTTCACTGTCGCTGGAAAGATGGTCTGATACATGCTCACCCGCCCCTGATCCTCTGGGCGGCAGTAGCACAGACGATTCACAATCGGGCCCGGCTCATGCATGAAGGCGACGCGCTGAAGCCACATGCGCGAGATGTACACCCACGGGGCGGTCGCCACTGCTGTCGCGGAAGGTAGCCCGCCAGCCGCGGAGTCCGTCAAGTAGGAAGAGGCGGAGGTCGTGCTATGTGACTTGCTGATCGCTGGGCTTGCCACGTTTGCTGCTGCGTAGGCGGTAAGGTAGGGGGAGGAGGAGGGAGAGAGGTAGTAGCACGCCTTTCGGCGCAGCTGTTCCGCCTCGTCCGACTCTGGTGCCACCTGCACGAGGGGTTGACGGCGGTATAACAGGACGTACTCGGTGTCTGTCGCCACCACATCCTCCGCCTGCACAACCTCATCGTCGCTAATGTACACCCACGCCTGCCGCTCCTCCGTCGCTTTGTAGAGGAAGACGGTGTAATGGCCGCTGTCGTAGCCGCCGTGGTGGTTGACAATGCCGTCTAGCGTGTAGGTGGTTGCGATGGAGCTGGTGGGGCTTCTGGTACGGCTTTCGCTCGCGTGCTGCTGTTGGTAGGGCTCGGTACCGGTGTCCAACAGGCAGGGTGGGATGGGCTCAGCGAATGGTGCGACGCTGCTGTGCAGGTAGCGCCGCAGGTCGAGGTACTCCGGCAGCGGTGACCGCGTCTCGCTTCTCTCGTTGAGCAACGCCGCTGCCTGCGCTTCCGTCAGAGACCGCCATGAGGCAGGGAAAAAAACCGAGTCCGTCTTCTTGCTGTTGAAGAAGCGGCCGACTTCGAAGCGCTTCATGTGGATGAGCAAGTATTCGGGTAGGGCGAGGAGTGTTTCCGACTTGGTGGCTTCGCTGGTGGTGCCGCAGGTCTCGCAGCGGTACTTGTTACACCCGCGCAGCATCTCCGGCTCGAAATGAATATCGAGGCACTCGTCCAGCCACAGCGGGAGCGGGAACGGGTCCTGGAGGAGCCGCTTCAGGTGCTGCCACGCCGCCGCGCACAGGGAGAAGGGATTCCACCAGCTCAGACGAAAGGGCTTCTTCACGTGCTGCAGTTGCTCCTCCCAGTCAGCACGGCGCGGCACGTTCGGGTGAGCCATCGCATAGCGCCGTCGCTGCTTTGCTGTCGGCACATCCAGCATCAACCCGTTGAAGGCGCTCACCACGCGCGACACTGCGCGGCAGTTGTGGCACTCCACCTGCGATAGTGTGTACCCCCGGAAACTGTCCAGCAGCGGGTTGAAGTGTAGTCGCGGAGGCTTGAAAGAGCCAGTGTAGGGCTTGCCTTGCCGGTGCTTCACACGCTGCTCAAGTACCTCATTCTCACGATTCACCTGTTCCATCAGTCGCAAAACAGCGAGGAAGTGCGCGCTGCGCGGACCCGGGAGGATGGCGTCTGTTCTAGAGGGGTGCCGCGACGACAGGGAGTACTCATCGACACTGTAGGGCTCACTGTAGTAGCGCTGGTGCTGCTCTGAGGGAGATGAGGGCCCAGTTCCCAAAAAAGGCGGGTTGACAGTCGTGACAATCCTCGCTGCTGGCGCGTCCTGCTGCAGTGCCGCGGCGTCCTCTTCAAACGACTGCAGGAGCTGAGCCAGCTCGACGTACTGGCCGCCTTCCTCCTCCAAGCTGGTCAGCAGCGACGTCATCATCTCTGATGCATCTTGCTGGCTTCTACCCTCAAACTGCGGATGCACGCTGGCGAGGGAGTCGAGCGCACGGATGGGCGAGATCGCCCTCTCACCGGCTGAGCATCCCACCTCCATGCGGGCGAGCAGGGCAGCAAACTCCTGGAAGAGTGCGTGGGTGGCGACACCCCCTTTCGGGTACAGCTTCGCCGTTGCCGCTGCAGCCACCGTTGCCACTGGTACTGATACGTTGTAGACGTTGAAGGCCGAGTGGCTTTGCATCCTCCGCGCAAACGGTGAGTTACGAACTGCGTAGACGAGAGCAGGGCAATTCACGAGCAGCTGCACACCCGCGTTGAAGTAGCACGTGTTGCCCAGGTTCTGAAGCGGGCATAGTACCATCGGGTTGAAATCATCTTCGCGGCTTGCCTGCGCCTCTGCACGCCGCTGAGACGCACTGGTGTCTTTCCACGTTACCTTTCGCGACGGCGCCGCCGCCATGTAGGTCGTGGCAACTGTGTTGGCCGACGTGGCGACGGGAGAGGTGACGCCGCCAGTGGTCATGGTAGTGTTGGGGAGCCCCATGCCGTTGCCGCACACGGCGGCTCTGAGGCTCGCGGTGCTGCTACCACTCTGCGTCGTCATGTCCTCTGGAGTGGTCCTTGCAACCGGCGTTACGGTCTGTTTACGCCAATGTAGTGAGCTCAGCGCGGCGTCTGTCGGTGCGACGGTGCCCACGTCGCACGGCAGCTCGATCGCCTCGTCGAGTTCCACTTCAAAGGAGATCATCGGCTCTTCCTTGAGCAGCTCGTGGCGCGGCTGCCCCCGCGACGACGTCGTAGAGGACATGATAGACGGTGGGTGAATTGTGATTGGTTCGATGAAAATACAGCAGAAAGCGTAGGCGCATGCAAGAGAAGAAAGCACGGCGAGAGGGAAGAACGAGGAGGTGCAAGGCCAAGCACTGCCACCCCACCCTTCACAATGGTAACCCAGGCAGCCCCAGTTGACGCGTTCTACACCAAAACCACCCCAAGGATCCCCCTTTTTACTACGTTACAAGCAGAGGAGTCAAACAGGCACAGCCAAGCAGCTGTACAGACGAGGAATCACAGCAAAGGGGGTCACGAAGAAAAAAAAAAAGGCAATGGGAAAGCAAAGCCCGTGGGCGGAGGGGAGGAAGAGAGCGAGGGATAAAATGCGATACACAGTTGCTATTGCTTGCACCGTACCGGGGTGTATGCGTCTGTGCACGGTGCGCTTCTCTGTTGATTGAGGAACGTCAGGGAGGAGGAGAGAAGGGGGTGGATAGGTGTGTGGGGGGTTGGGGGGGGGCGACGCTCACGACACGTACCTCAGCAGACCCCCACACACACACACTAGATAAGGAGAGGGATGAGAGACGCAACAGAGGCCCCCTTTCCTCTCTCCAAAGACACAGAGCAACAACAAGCACAGCAGAGGATGACACAGCCACAGACAGATGAATGTGGTATGTATGTATAACACGAGTCCGAAGTATACGCTGATGCGCTCAAGCGGAAAAAACGCGGCAGGTGGTGGCTGCAGTGAAGCGGGGAGAGGACGAAGGGAGGGAATGAGGGAGGCAGCGCTGTGTGTTACTCGACGTTCAATATGTTATCGCCGCTTTTCTCTCTCGCTCTTTTCTTATCTTGCTCAGTTGTAATCGCACGTGCGAGTGCGCAAGTGTGTGGGCACGCGCACCTGGGCGTATGCTTGAGAGATGCTAGGTATGGAGAAAGAGAGGGAGATGTAGACTGATATCGGTGTACGTGTAGGCTCGCACCGCCTACAAGACGGACAGGCAGCGGCAGTGCGTTATTGATGACGAGGGAGGGGAAAAATGAGGGGTGACGGAGGCCCGCACACGCCATGATGGGGCGTGCCGATATGGTGCAAGGTGGAGAGATGGCGCGAGACGGTGTCGATAAGGGCCCGTCACAGGGTGGAGAGCAGAGACGGAGCGAAGGAGAGAAGGACATCGTAGCGACGACGAGGGAGAAGCGGTGCCGAAGCACAAGAGGCTGGAGTGAATAGGCACAGAGGTGGGAGTGGGGAGCGTCATACAACCCATGCGTGTATGCGTGTAGGTGCATTGCGGGCAGGCCACACCCGGGTGAGCACGAAGCGAGCGTGGGAGTGCGCCAGCGGTGTGTTATGCGACCGGGGAGACCTGCAGAAAGTGCCTCCCTCCCCCCCACACACACATAGAAGCACATTACGTTTGTTTAAGAGAAAGAACGAGGAGACCCAGATGGCGGGCGTGTAGATGGTGTCGGGGTAGGCTGCAGAGGAGCAAGAGCGCGCCGACGGCTATTCCCACGCACACAGGCATATGCCCGTCGGCGCATGCAGAGAGTCCGATGCGCGCCTTTTGTGGGAAAAGCCACACGAAACTCAAGCAACAACAGCGATCATTCCAGCCTGCACTGATCGACAACGACACGCACCTATCCACGCTCACAAATACAATGGCAGCGGAACGGAGGGGCGGGGGTACAGGGCCGCGCACGTGACAGTCACCTTGTCGCGTCCACCACTCCCACCCCCTCACAACAGGTACTTAGCTAAGTTCACATTCTTCTGGAGTCTTTCCGTCGCCTCATGCACCACCTTGGCGTTGATCTCCACCTTCTTGCCCTCGTAATCTTCGCAGTTGAAGCTGTACGGGTCCATGACGCGCTCGAGAATCGTGTTGAGGCGACGGGCCCCGATGTTCTGACCTTGGGCGTTCACCGCGCAGGTCACCTTGGCGAGCTCATTGACGCCATCCTCAGTGAAGACGACTTCGATCTTTTCTGTCTTCATCATCTCCTCCTGTTGTCGCAGCAGGTTGAACTTGGGTTCCGTCAAGATACGGCGGAAGTCGTTCTCCGTCAGCGCCTGCAGCTCTACGCGCACCGGCAGTCGGCCCTGCAGTTCCGCGATCATGTCGGACGTCTTGACCACGTGAAAAGCGCCGGAGCAGATGAAAAGAATGTTGTCCGTCGCAATGACGCTGCCGTCCTTCATGGTGACGTTGGAGCCCTCGATCAACGGCAGCAGGTCTTGCTGCACTCCGGTGGAGCTGACGTCGGCGTTGGCGCTCGACGGCTCGGCAACTACTTTGTCGATCTCATCCACAAATATGACGCCCTCTTCTTCCGCCAGCGCACGCGCCAGTGTGTTTACTGAGGCTTCGTCGATGAGCTTGTCTAGTGCCTCTTGCGTGGCCAGCGGCACGGCGTCAGCCACCCGCTTTGTCACCGACATCTTCAGCCTCTTCGGCTCCCCACCCAGTCCCAACAGCATGCCGACCGACTGCAGATCAATGCCGCCTTCCTTCGGTGGCTTTGTCACTGCCTGCGGGGCGGTTATGTCGATCGTCACCATGTCGTTCTTGATCGGTTCCTCCTGGTAGTGCTCGCGGAAGTACTCAAAAGTGTGTGGCTGTGACTGCTGCGGTGACTCCTCCGACTCTGATGCGCTGTCGTCTGCTGCTGCCGACGTCCCTTCCTCGGCCTTGCCGGCGCCAAGCAGGGAGCGGTCCATCCCTCGCATCCGCTGACTCACCGACCAGGCGCTATACACGGTGTCCAGCGCCATGTTCAGCGCCTCTGCGTGCCGCTCCGCCTCGAGTGCGCGCCTCGCCTTGAGCTTGGCGTTCGTGTACAGGTCCTCGATAATGCTCTCGACGTCCTTGCCCTTGAAGCCGACCTCCGTGTACTTTGTGGCCTCGACCTTGATAAAGGGGGCGTCTGTGATGCGCGCCATGCGACGCGAGATCTCCGTCTTGCCGACACCGGTTGGGCCGATGAGTAGCATGTTCTTGGGCACCACCTCCTTCCGCAGCTCGGCATCGCTGAGCTGCCGACGACGCCAGCGGTTACGGAGTGCAATGGCCACGGCGCGCTTGCCCGCATCCTGTCCCACAATGTAGGCGTCCAGAATCTTTGTGATCGCCCGCGGCGAGAGATCATCGAGCTTGTTCGCCTTTTCCTTCGTGATCTGCACCACGTCAGGGGACGGTGTGCTGGCAGCGGCAGCCACGCAACGCAGCGGCCGAGATAGGAGGCGAAACATTTTCCTCTCACAGTTAAAACAAACAAAGGAGGGGGGAGGAGGGGGCGTAGCGGGGGAGTACGCGTGTGTTTATGGTGTGTATGGGCTGAGACGCAGGGGTGAAGGGGGACGAGCAACGACAGGGAGGGAGGGAGCCAGAAGGGGAGGGGGAAAAGATTAGTGAGGATGAAATGGACGCCAGCACAGCAACAGAAGCAACGATCAGCAGTGTGGGTCAACCGAATGAGCAGTAAGCAAGCACACGTGTGCGTGTGTGCGCCAGTGAACCGAGAAGGTCGCTTCAACTCGCGTCCGCGAAGGGAGTTCTGACTCTAACGTGCTCTCCTTTCATGGGCTCTCACCTTTTCAGTCTCCTGCAACGGTCGATACGATGTCAACTCAGTACACAGCGAGATGCCCGTCCTGCTTTCCCTTCTCAGGGAGGGGGGGGGGGCCGCTTCCCTTGAGTCATGAGCGGGAGTGCGAGGTGACGTGCGTGTGTGAGCGTTGTGCGAAGCCGGGCAGTAGAAAGGAGTAGGTCGATACACGAAGAGAAAACGAGGGGGATCACGATGATGTACGCGCGCGTAGAAGAGGTGTGCATATGCGTATGTTGACCCGCGTGTACGAGGATGGGGCCCCCTGTTTGCCACCACGGGCGTGGAAGCGTCCGTCGTTGCATGCTTCGGGAATGAGGGGAGGGGGAAAGCAGCGGCATTGCACTTTCCCCACACACCCCACCCCTCTTTGCGGAACTGGCGGCGCCACCACAGCCCAGCCACGTCTCTCTGCTTCCCCGCGGCGGAATCCGAGTCATCCAGCCCCAGCCGCCCTGCCGCCGTATTGGGCCATGCGTCTAGCGGACTCTTCTCGTTTTTTCCCCTCGTCCCTCCTTTGCATTACGTGCTGGGCGATCGGCACCGCACGGGCTCAGGCGGAGCGCATGCCCTGATCCGAGCGGGCTGCGGCCAGGGACCCTGGCCGAGGGTGCAAGCGGTGGCGGCCGTCGTGTGCGCAGTAGTGGGTGGTGTAGACGCATGCCGGACGTGCACCAGGAGGAGGCCGGCCAGCCTCAGGTCAGGGC
This sequence comes from Leishmania panamensis, assembly GCF_000755165.1. Lineage (NCBI taxonomy): Eukaryota > Euglenozoa > Kinetoplastea > Trypanosomatida > Trypanosomatidae > Leishmania > Leishmania panamensis. Next base: position 73,295 of record NC_025888.1, on the reverse strand, counting down.
CCCCTGAGGCCCTGCACCCTGCCTGGGTGCCATGCTTCGCCCTCCGTCGCTTCAAGCTGCGGCACCCCGTAACCCGGTGTCGAGATTCTCCGCCGTCGACTCCTCCAGACTCGGCGGCGCCATTCGGGGTGCTCTCGTCATTCTTCCGGCATCGGTTTCCTCATCAGCCCGCCCAGTTGCGTGTAGGAGGTGCCACACTATGTCGCAGGCTTGCGCTGTGGGGTTGATGGGTATGGATGTCCTCACGTCTTGCTCGGATGCGATACGCCATACTAGCTGTGCTTGACGGCGCGTGCGCACAGTGCTCGCAAGTGTGGGATCCTAAGGCCTGTCTCAGGACGACGGTGTTGACTGGGTGGCTCACTGTCCCCATCGTCCGTTTCAGTCAATACAATGCGTTGGAGGCGTGTCTGGATGACTTGCCCGCATGCGCCGCGACAGTGGGATGAGTCCGCGGCAGTAGGGGCGTTCCGCCCTCTCCGGAAGCCGCGCGCGCTTAACAGGAGTAGGTGTATCGAGCAGAGAGGATCTCCGTGCTTAGGCACGCGCCTGCGCACAAAGAGCCCATCGCCTGCCCCCCCCCGAAGGGCCACAGAGGGGGCAGCGATAAACACCCAAGAGGGGAACTCCATGCAGCGCGGGTGAGGTGTGCGCAATCGCATCACTGCGTGCGCGGTCATGGCGCGAAGTGCGGCGGTGCTCTTTGAGCGGTCCGCAGATCTCGCGCAGCGCACCCGGCACAACGCCGAGTCGGCCGCTCTCGTGGTGAACACAGGCGGGGGTGGGCGCACCACAGAGCCAGCGGAGCAGTAGGGACAGCACACCATCTGCACCCCATGCTGCCGCTGCCTGTTACCCGCAGTTGCAGGAACCCCCAGTGCAGACAGGTGCTCGTGTGGTGCTGGGCGAGCATGGCCTTCTGTCGCCTCGGAAGCTCCACGTCCCTCCTCCTTTGGTGTGAAAGACGGATGCCGAGACGAGGGGCTCTTGTTTCAACGTGTCACGGTCGTGCATTGTGCAATTTCGGGAATGTCGGCCTCGCGCCTGAGACGCAAACCGAGAGAGCCAGCCAAAGAACCGCGCAGGTGGTGGTGGTGGTGGTGAAGTTTTACCAATGAGCAAGAAGATGCGGAGAGGAGAGGGGTAGAGCCGAGGAAGAGAGAAGGAGTCGCCGAAGAGGGACGTTTGTACGTGCAGGACTGGGGCAGGGTGAGGGGCGGTGGGTGCTGACCAGGCGGTGGGCCAGCACCCCGCGCGCAGGATGAGTCACTTCCTTTGCGTTTTTCACTGGCTCACGGCGGACAGGGCCGACAGAAAAGGACTAAGGGAGGGGGGGAGTGTTGGGGTGGAGAGGCGATCGACAAGGCTGGAAAACGGTGCCGACACAATGGAGGAGTAAGAGACCAAACGCACACCGACGCACTGAATGCGCATGCGCCACGCGTGTCCTTCAGGGTGCCTTGTTTCGCCCGCCCCATCTACGCACACAGGCAGGCATAATCGATCCCAGTTGAACGAGGCAATCCCCGCACCCACACCGTGAGGTGGGAAGGGGGCGGCAAACGACGAGCGTGCCCCAACCCGCTGCTCTACGCCTCGCCTCGTTTTCCTTTCCTCCTCGCCCGTGATAAAGCGGGTCTGGCGCAGAGCCCCCTTCCTTCTTCCCACCAGAAGGGCAGTTACGCACGTGTGGCGCTAGAACGAATCGCTTCCCGTCAGCATCGGGCCGTACCGCCGTGCAACGTGGGTCATAGCAATCACGACAAAGCTCACCGCAAGGAAGAACGTCAGCAGTGTTGGGCTCACGACGTCGTCGTAGCGAATTTTGCGGCGCGCATAGACACGCCTGGAGCGCGCCTTGAAGGCAACATACGCGTACACCTGCGTGAGGAGGGCGATGACGACCATGACAACCCCCGTCACAACGTGGAAGTTGTCCTTCCAAAATGGTGAGTAGTTGGCGACGTCCTGTGGCAGAAAGAGCCCCTTGCCGAACTGAATGCTGGACAGGCCTAGGAGGCCAAACTCTGTGGCGAGCTGCATCCACTTGGCCATGTACCGCTCCGAGGTCAACAACGTCTTGGGGTCGTATTTCTGTGGCACTTTGATGCGCTTGCCTGTCTGCCACGGGATCTTGCCGTAGAACACCTGTGCGAACGCGTTCTTGCCGTCCTTTGGGTCGTAGCAGAGCGGCTCCGTGCCGCTCTCCGAGTAGGGGTAGAGGTGGAAGGTGGTATATGCCATATGGCGCCGATCCACCGGGTACTGCACCACGGGGAAGAGGCCAAGCTGTGCCCCGCCGGCGCCGGCTGACGTTGCCGACATCTCTGCTCCCTGGGCCCCCTCTTTCATGCTCTTGTTTGCCTTGCCGTCCGCAACGCCATCCACAACGCCGACGGAGTTCGTTGTCGACGCCGCGACCATTGACGCGTTTGCCGAGCTCTCCGCGGCCCTGTTGGCATCGTGCTGGAGGATGCGTAGAACACGCTGGTAAATCTTGGCGTAATCTGTACGAGGCAGGAATTGCGCCTCCGACGCCCCTACCGTCTGCGTCTGCGCTGGGTTGGTACCGAATATCAAACGATCGGCCGTGCGCTCGAGGCAGCCAGCGGCGAGGCCCATCGTCGGGTCCCAGAGGTGCACCTCCGGCTTCGTCGAGGCGCGGATGTCGATGTTGAGCTGGTGTATCCAGTACGGTACCATGCTGATGAAGGAGGTGTGCCCGTACAGGGAGGCGATGCCGTGCGCGTACTTGCTGAACTTGGGGACGCTCTCCATGTAGCGGCACCCCATCAGCTCTTCAATCCACGGGGCAATGCGCTCATTCTCAGTGCACTGCAGCTTCACTTCGACCACCGCGTAGGGGAAGTGCGAGACAGGCGAGTCGCCGCCGGTGTAGCGCCAGTGATGGTCGAGTCCAAAGTCTTCGGCAGACATGTGCAGACCTGTGTCAATGCTCACACGCACCTTCTGGTCGGCACCGCGCTGAAAGGCAGCTCGGCCGCACTGTGTGCGCAGCACCGGCTTCAGATCGTAGGCATGTATCTTCGAGAGAATCTCCGTCGCCAGGGACTTGAACTTTTCCTGCTCCTCTTCGCTCGCGTTTTTACGCTTCAGCTTCTCCAGCGCCGGCAGCAGGCTCAGCTGCGCATGCACAAACGCATCCACCTCCTTCTCTTTGATGGCAAAGCGGCGCTTGTTGCTGCGCTCGCCGCTCCACGCCTCGTGGTGCACCTTAATCTCCATGAACACATTGTCGTCTTCCTGCAGCGCATTCCAGTCCTCGGAGTACGTGTCCGAGTACCACCGCATGCGGATCAGCGTGCTCCCCTCAATGCGCTCAAGGCGGCGGTGGTAGAGGAGGAATTTGTTGTTGTCGTAGTAGACGGAGCTGACGGGCGAGAAGAGGCGGAACGGGATGCCCGCCGTTTTACACTCCTGGTACGTGTCCTTGAAGGTGCTGAGCGGCAGGTGCGGGATAATACGTGCAATGACAAAGGGGAGGTCCTGAAGGTGCACCCAGTACTTAACGGAGCGGCGGTCAAACACCTGCGAGCCCTCGGAGCCGGTGGGTATGCTCAATTTCCCCTTGGCCGAAATGCGCTCCTCCGTCTGCTTGACGCAGTCGTAGACGCGCGAAAGGAGGAGGAAGACCTCCTCGACAGAGATTTGATCGTAGTCATACTCGACGTAGATGTTCTTCCAGCGGTCGCCGGTTGGGCCCAACACAGCGTATCGGTACATGCGGCCAATGATGTGCTCGATGGTGTCAGTGTTGAGATTGCGGCACTCGACGAAGCGGAGCAGCTCGTGCACGATAGCATCCGCGATGAGGCGTGCCTCGCGCGGCAGCAGGCGCTTCCCCTTGTCCTTGGGCGCGCTGGCCAGGGTGATACTCCAGTTCGTCAGCACCTCCTCCTCTGTCAGGTACTTGGAGCACTCGTAGAGGCGCAGTGACATCTTCAGCAACTCCTCCTGCTTGCGCTCGCACCACTCGTACACGCGCATCTTCTGCGACAGGAGAGAGGCGTAGAGCTCATCCGGGGTCGACGGGTTGGCGATGTTTTCCTTCATGCGGTGGAGAATGTCTTTGGTTGCCTTGTAGTCCACGTAGGCGCCCTGGTCCCGGAAGTCCGGGTATATGGCGCTACGCCATGCCTTGCTGTACGGCATGATGGTGGCGCGGAGTTAGCTTAGTTAGGATAGAGTGGAAGAGGCACGCACGTGCGCGCCTCTTCTTGTTCTCTTAATGCGCCCAGGGTGTATGTTCAAGCGATAGACAAAATGTGGGTGACACAGCACGATGTTGCTGTGCCCCCCACCCTGCGGATAAAGAGAGAAGGAAAGACGTGTGCGTGTGTGTGAGGGGGGGGGGGTGATATCCGCGTGTGCGGCTCTCGCGGTAGCCTCTCAAACGCCGGGGGGGGGGATGAAGTGGGATGAGAACACACAGCAGCAAACGTTGTGACAGTGCGAGCCGCAGCGCCACTGACAACTCTGAGGAGAGAGGGAATGAGGGGATGGAGCAAAGTGGGGTGAAGGGCAGCAGCGAGCCAACAGCTCACGCACATCCATGCGATCGCTTGGCTATTCAAAACAGTGCATGACAACGAAAGGAAAAAAATAGCGGCTCTTTCTGCTCAACGTGTCCACTTCGAGGCCATTACACCACACGAGTTCAACTACACTCGACGGTCTTGCATCGGCCCATCACGTGGCGCAAAGCAGCGACAGCCACACGCGTTACACTAGTGCGTCGGCTCAGTCACCTGAGTACCTGCCCCTGCTTCACGCTTCGCCCACCCTCGTCTCGCAGGTTGCTTCCCAGCTGTCCCCATCATGCCGGTAGCCACCTGGGGTATCTCTTGAGGTGGTTCACATTGCCCACACGTAGGCTATGAAGGCCGGGTGACATCCATTCGAGGCACATTGACACTCTGCCTATCACACGGATGGCACAAGCGTGTTTACTGTCTCAGGCCGCTGCGCTGCAATGCCAGCCGGGGGCTCTGCCGTCGACATGAGTGAGAGCAGCTGAAGCAAAGATAAGAAGAGGCTTGACTGCGAGAGGAGAGACGTACTGCGTGGGCAGGAAAGGAGAGAGACTAGTGGAAGGCTATGCAGAAACGCAGCCCCACGCTCAACCCCCTTCCACCGATTACTCCATTACTGACTATCCTTTGTGTGTTATCGTATGACTCGCGGAGAGAGGGGCAGGAGCAAGTGAGTGCGCAAAAGGGATGGTGCCCAGGCGGGTTGACCAAAGTGGAGGAGGAATTCGAGTTGCAGCCTAGCGATGCGTACACACACGATGCGGTCTAGCGCCTTCTCTGTCATGTACTTCTTGTCCTTTCTTTTGATGATCTCTCAAGATGATATTTTCCCCAAGTGGGGCGGCAACTGTGCGTGCGTCAAGGGGTGGGCGGGTGGAGAGGAGAGGACAGGGCGGCTGAGAGAGGACACGCACGTACACAACACTGATAAACAAATGAGAAGAAAAAAGACAAAACAGGAGAACAGACGAGCAAACGTACAACAGGCGCACCTGCACGGGGATCCTCAGCACACACGGGCAGTGATAGTCCGCAGCCTTTGTCGTCGTCGGAGATGCTTCACATCAGATGCCGTGCAGAGCTTGAGTACATCATAAACCCTCCGTGCGGACCCGCCTGGGGATGAAGAGAGAAGTGAGGTGAGGTGGCTTGAAGAGGAAAGCCAAAATACTTGCCAGTAGCAGCGGCTGGCTAGCCCACAGCAGCAACAACAAAAAGAGGATGAGATGTCGTGATGAGCGTCAGTTGAGGTGGTGGGGGTGGGCGGAATGCGGAGAGAGACACGGAGACCACGATGAGGACAGCCAAGGCGGGGAGGCTCTCGTTCCACTCTGCTGACGCTTTTTATGTACATTCTAATCCCTCTCACTGTGCAGAGGGAGGGGGGGGGGAGCGGGTCGTCTGACGTGCCACGGACACACACATTGTGCGTGTGCAGATGAACGAACTGTACTACCGCCCACCCCTTCTCTTACACTCCTCTGAGCAGCAAGAGAACAGCAGCGTCGACGGATTCGGAGAGGGGCGCTGCTGTGCATGTTAGACAACCGCCGGGGGGTCGTACTCGATGGGCTTCGTGTAGATGTGCCGGTACGGGTCGTTCCCGGCCGGGATCCACGGCTTGTAGGCGCTCTCTTTCTGCCGCATTGCCCGTACCTTCTGCTCCTTCACGTCGTACGGGTCCTCCTGATACTCCGGTTGTTTCAGCAGATCAGGGACAAGGGCGCCACCAGGCACCCACGGTTTGCGGCCAGCAGAAATGCCAGATGTAGCCTGTTGTGACGACGGGCTGCGCTTGGGTGGCAGCGGCTTTGTCAAACTGTACACGCGACTCACGCCGTGCTTGCTCTCATCAAAGCAGCCGCTGGCATGAACGGCGCTGCGGAAGGGTGAGCCCATGCGCCTCGTTGTTTCATACTTGCTCTCGAGTGCCTCGCGGCGCATGTTGCCTTCGTACGGGTCCGCCACGTACTGCACCTCGCCTGCCTGTGCAATCGTGAGACCTGTGTAGCCGTATGTGCCCTTTTTAGGCGGGTTCACGATGAAGTTGCGCTTCGCTGCTGCCGTCTCGGCTTTGTAGTCCGCGGCTGTCTTGATGGGCGGAAACTCGGTCTCGTGGCGGATCGGTGCCTTCTCGCTAAAGGTGCCGTAGTAGTCGCCCTTGCCGCTGCTCTTCTTGCTGCCCCCGACGGGGCGGAACGGCGGCGGGGCTGCGGCACCACTGCCTTGTCCCATCTTGCCACACGTCGAGGCACCCTCGCGGAAGGGCCCAGCAAAGCCAACAGAGCGGTACGGGTCACCGGTTGAGAGCGATACAAAGGGGTCAAAGGTGGCATCGGTGATGTGTGGGTTACGTTTTGCGGAGACCACAAACGGTTGTTGCCCCGTCGCCTTGTGGGTGGGTCCCTGGCGCTTGTCGTACTCGTCGCCGACACAGAGGTACACCGGCGCGCTAAACATTTTCTGATCCGCCGGGGCGAATGCGAATGGCGGGCGGTGGGCGTGCAGAAGAGGAAAAAAATGCGTCAGGGAGTGAGGTAGCAACGACAGCGGCGGCAGCGCGGGGGGTGGCGGCGGAGAGGGTGGCGCTGTATGTATGTATTAGGGAGAGAGTGGGATGCGTGTGCAGTGGGTGGGGTGAGGAGTGCGTAGTGGAACAGCGTCATGGCGCAAGATGGCAAAAGAGATGAGTGGGAGGGAGAGAGACACATGGTGGTGCGGTGAAAGCGGCCAGGGACGCGGGTCTGTGCCAACGTAGCGTGCAGCCAGTGCATAGGGAGAAAGGCGAGCGAACGAGCGCGCGGTGGTGAGGGGGGGGGGAAGAGCCTTTCCTTCATTCCCATCCAACTCCTTAGGTGTGGCATTGTGAGAATAGGAGTTCTTCAGTGTTGGTCTCAATCGCTACTATCTCGCCTCGCCTCGCCCCCCCCCCCTCCCTCCTCTCCCCACACATGCAGTCGGCTGTACATGACTGTCCAACACCGCTGCAGAATGGAAGCCTGAGTGAATACATCGGGGTAGTGTGGGTGCATGTATGTGTGGGGGTTACAACGCTGATGGCTTGGCGGAGTCGAGGACGCAGCTGCCATCTTGAAGGATGCGGTAGGCAATCCATGGCGCTGCCACAACCCTCTGCGTTATCGCATCGAAGGACACCTCACGTTGATAGAAGTGGATTACGGTGGTGGTGCCTGCACGAGGTGTCGCGTTGGTGAATGTCTCCGGCGCAGCTGCGACCCGCTCCACCAATACCATCGACTGCACCCGTGTGCCATAGCCGCAAAATGGCGGCTTAAATATGCTCGACTGCAGGTACGCCTCGCGCATCGCGGCGCCGCCGTCGCAAAGATGAGCTGATGCATCACCGCCGCCGCCGCCGACGGTGCCCTTCTCAACGTACGCGTGGAGTTCATTGTCAGTGAAGCCCATGAGTGGGTTGTTTGAGTGCAGCTGTGCGTGTATGGTCGCCGCCTCGGTCGCCGAGAACGCCGTCTCCTCCATCTTGAGCAAATCAAAGTGGCAGCGGTCGCACAAACACTCATCAGCGAGCGCCGTGGCTACCTCCGCTACCACGGCCGGGGCGATGGCCGCTGTGGATGAGGAGTGTTTCTCTGCTGCGATGGGGTCGATCACGCGGTGGAGGGCATCCGTGAAGAGCTGCCCAAGTCGAGCCGTAATGGGCTCGCCATGTATGTTGTCCAAGTAGCTGTTCTGCAGGCAGTGTACCTGGCCTGGTGTAACGGGGCGCCGGTGTTCGGCAAAGTACCGGTTCGTCGTATAGAGGATCACCGGTGCGGTGGCGTTGGCGCTGCCAAGATGGCGCCGCTCATGTTTTGGTGTTCCCACATCAACTTTGCCATCTTCGCACGCGTCGCCGCCCCGACGAAGGTCGTCGCAGGAGAGGAGGTTGAAGCCGGCGTAGTAGGGAGGCGCTCGCAAAACAGCTGGCAGTGCCGCGGCTAGGGCATTGTTGCCTAGAGATGCGCCAGCGTCTCCTGGCAGAATGCCTGTTAGTAGAAAATCTCTGATTAGCGTGCCGCGCGAAGTCGGTGGGTTGTAGGCGAGTGTCACCATCTGCCGCTTCTCGCTGCGTGGGGGGTGAGGACTGTCTTCAGTTGCTGTCTTTGCCGTTGCCGGTACTGCCGACAAGGCAGGCACCGGCACCACGGTGGTGTGCGCGAGGATGTGCGAGAGTGGTGCAGCCCCGCGCCACATCGTAGCGGCGGTTGAAAGGTCTGCCCGTTGTGCAGGTTTATGTCTCACGCCATCGCCGCACTGGTCATCCTTGCGCGCCTCTGCGCAGCAGGTCAACGGCGCGGCTGGCGGACGACGGCAGTTTGTAAGAATGGCGAACCGTCCGCTGCGCGGCTCGATACCCATCCACGACCCACCCGCGCGCCGATCCACCGCCCACACAAGTCCGGTGGACGGGTCCAGTGCCAGCGTACCAGTGGCTCGTGCCAGTTCCTCATCGCGATTGCAAATCACGATAAGCGGGAAGCGCTGGCAGTAGCGCGTTATGATGGCCAGGATACACATCAATGGTGCACACTAAAGAAAAGCGCGGCTAGAACGCATGGACGTGCGGGTGGCTGCGTGTGTGGTGAGAAGGGGAGGGAGGCGGCAAAGGAGCCTCACTTGGGTGTGTTGTCCTTTTAATCAGCCGGCGTGAGGGTGAGGACGACGACACACGGGGGAGGCGTAGTGCGATGCTTCACCACTACAGACCCGAACCGCTCGCACACGCACGTGCCAATGAAGAACGCAATGCACACGGAAGGGGGAGGGGGAGGGGGGGGGTGTGGAAGAAAGTGTGGGATTCCCTTCACCTCTTTACGGCGTCTCTCTCTCTCTGCGTTTGTTCACATGTGAGCACATCGGGGCCAACGGACACGGCCCCGATGTGCTCGCCCGCTTCGTTTCCACTTTTTCGCCTTCAGAGGGGTGACTTTAGTACTTCTCCTCCGCTGTTTCATCACCCACTTTGTCTAATGACAGCTTGTCACATGCCTGCACACGCACACGCACACGCACGCACACACACACACACACACACGCACGCACACACACACACACACACACACACGCACGCACGCACGCACGCGCACACAGATGTCCACCCATGCGCACGTGCAACCAACAGTGCACACAACACAAGAGCGCCTCATAGCAGAATAAGAAGAGCCCGACAGCGGACCGAGATGAGCACATGAGTGCACTTCATAGGACGAGCGCGAAGAGCCAAACCAAAAAGCACGAGGCACCGAGAAGGGCCGTGGGGTCGGAGGGCAGATGATGAAAGAGAGGCGCTGATGTGTTGCACCATGCATCAGTCTCCCTTCTTTCATCCTCTGTTCCCTTCGCCGCCTGCGCTCGATCGATGTGCTGATTGACTTCGTAGCGGTGGCTGCTGCTGCTGGCTTGCCGTCGATGCCTGGTGGATCTGCGAGGACTGTAACTTGAGGTACTGTGGGAACATCGGCTCCGTCGTGTCCCATCCACATCGCTGCCGCAGCGCTGCGTAAGTGTGACTGCACTCAGGATTGCAGTACACAAAGTAGAGCAGCATGCTCATCACGAAACAACCACGCACGTAGCCGTGCCGGCGGAACCGCACTTCGCCCGGGGATTGGAAGCGTGTGGGTGAGAGCAGGTACGCCAGTCCTGTGGTGCGCTCTGCATCTGAACGTCCAGCAAAGTGTTTGCTCATTCTTTAAGAATACCCCCAACGGTGCAACACAAGAAACCACCTCGTCCAGGGTGAGCACAGAGGTGCGGTGACATTTGATCGCATAAAGTGGCTCAGGGAACCCACGAAAGGGAGCTTCCACCACTTCCACGCCTCGCTTTCTCTTCACCCTAGGAACCGACTAACCCATCAACTAGGGTGACAGCAACACAGACAAGAGTAAGCGACCCCAGCAAACACCACCCCGGAGACCACAAAGAGCAGGAGGACCGAGAAGAGAAAGAGGATTTTCAAAAGACAAACACCCTCGACCAGCGCTAACAACAACGCATCATGACCTACGCGGGACAATACCTGCACCATCAGCAGTGCACGACTCCCCCACCATCAGCCCGAACACAAATAGTGCCCAGAGAGCTCAGTACGTCCAGCTCAAAGCAGCAAATGAAAAGCGGCCCCGCAAGGCGCATAGAAATGGGGGCACCGCAAAGCCGCTATCCTCCGTTGCTACACTTCACGCAACCGCACAGGGGGTGGTGATTTCGAAAC